>NW_028301555.1:4242500-4427500 GCF_042242905.1 Orbicella faveolata
CCGGGGAACACGTGCCGACAAGAAATTTTCTACTCTTGGTGTTGTCGCAATGCCCTTATTAAAAAAAAGGCTTTGCCTTTTTTTTAACTTGGAACATTAGAATGAGCACATTTATTAACTACTACTTTATCGTGAGTGAGGTCTCTACGAGAAAATCTCAAACCGAGATCTTGCAGTATTGACTGAGCGATAGCGAGGTCGATATGGCAAGGCTGAGGTTTGAGATTTCCCCGTAAAGACCGAACGTTCGAGGTTAATAAGTTGTTTATTGTATGGCTTTTTCTTTGTCTTTGCAGGCCCATATTCGGCCCATGGACATTGCGGGAGAGTAATGCCCTAGTGTTAGCCAATCAAGGCGCGCGTTATATCGGCTACAAACGCTAGTCATATAATGAAGGTAATTATAAGCTGGAGTCTGTGATTTTGAATTTCAAGTCAATTAAATCAACCCAATCATTTCATTCATGTGCATTTGTGTATAAAATGAATCAAATACTTCAAATCAATAATTCATAAAATGCCACTCTGTTAAGTTGGAGAAAACACCTGTTTTCCACAAGATGGCGACGCTTTTAGAAATGTTCTGAGACAGTTAATATTTTATGTTGCAAAGCTTTGATATGCGCACAGGGTGAGTTCCAAAGTCTCGCCGTTAAAGCTCATTAACGTGGCCAAGTATCCGGTCATTTAATCAGATTGATATAAAGTAGAAAAGATATATTTTCTTATGAGTGGGTTCCATTTACACGTATACAGACATTACCAAAATTGATTAAAGTGTTTCACAATGTCTTCTACCAGGTGTATCGCTCTATGATTAATCATTAGAACCAGCTAGAAAAAATTAAATTATAGATGGTGAATCATTTGGAACCGTTTGAAAAGCGAGACAATGCTTTAAGCAAAGCGGCTTGTGGTTAAGTGTGCCTATGCATTGAATAAATGAGTAATTGAAGAGCGATTAAAAACGACAGAACAGCTTGGCGGCTTTGCAATTATTAGGGAACTTTAAAGTGTCTTAATGCAGGAAAATGAAAATTGTGCGCATACTCACAGAGCTAGGGCTTCTTTTATTGTTCCTCATAAAATTGTACTCGAGAAGGCTGTCTTCGTCATCGACATCTAGATCAGTCAAATCATCTAATTCTTCAAAATCATCCAAAGTTGGTACATCGCCATCCGAAAGGCTTCGGAATCCGACGTCATCTTCGGAATCATTCGGCGTCCACGAGAATGCATTCGGATGTCCATTTACGAAAGCAATTGTGTAGGCAAGGAAGCTTAGAACAAACATCAACTGTGGGTGGAAGAACATAAGAGGAAAACTTTATGACTTTTATTATCTTGAAATTATCAATTGTTTGGCTATCGCGATGGCTTGCAGGATAGAATTGCGGTAAATTTGTCGAGAATAACCATGAATAAACCGGTAGTCCAGGCTAGAATAGCGGCTAACTTTTTTCGACCTGTGGATATAGTAACGATAGAAAGAGAGCTTTTGCCTAGTAAACATCGTTGAAAACCGGGTTCTTAGAAATTTGAAGTTTTGAAGTAAAGTTTAAGCGCAGAAATTAAAAAGCGCATATCATTCCTCTTTAAGAAATTAGCTTTTGTTTGTGTGGCAAATCAAAAAATCAAAAACTAAAATAAAAATAGAAGAATAGAGTTTTTAAATGAGTTTGGAGACAGAATAAAGTTCCATGTAACACCTTTCTTAGAGTGCTTACAAAGAGAGGTAACATTTAACAATTTTAACAATAACTCTTCATATTCAAGACCCGAAATCAACCATACTTACCCATTTTGAGAAAGTTAAACTTGTTTCCATTTTGATTCGACTGAGTTTGCGAGTTACACAGCGCTAGAAGTGCAGGATTCTATCTCTAGACAAGAGCAGGTTTCCTCTACCACGCGCAAATGACGACGTTGTTAGCAGTGGCTTGGGTTTATATCAGTTATGATTTGAATCGCAGGTGTATAATTTCGTATTGAAATATTTTTAAGGGGCGTTGATGTCATAAATGGCCCCACTTATCAAATACCATGTCATTTATGCAAGTTTCCTTTATTTCCGATAACGAGTTTATGACAGTTGTTCAGGTTCGAGCGATCGGTTTCAAGATTACACAACTTCCTCTTTTCTTTTTTCTCACGAAAAATAAATGTTGTTTTGCTTTAAGTAGCCCTTAGAACTCACTGTTCTTCTTGTTTGTATTCTGCTCTAATTTGGGAACATTTCGTCTGGGTTAAACTTTTAGTTACCTTACTCTCAAATATAGAATTTAAATTCAATCGAGCTGGGCAGTTCAATTCAGTTCCTATTGTATTAAACAAAGAGAGTGGGCTTTTCTTAAAAAGTTGAATTTGGAATGAAATGAGAGTCTTTCATTCCCAAACTAAGCCAAATTGAACAGAAGGAAACTCAGTTAAACATAGTTTGGATGAAGGTGTCTGCAAGACCGGTTGAACTTCTTGACTTCTTAGATTAGTTGAATTCAACGAGAGTTTAACAAAAACGTTTAATTTGCAAAGGAAAGAAGGTGGGCTTAAAGTTTCCACGTAATCAAGTTTAAACAGAGATAAATTCAACTAAATATAGTAATGACCGAACTATACACAGAAAATTAAGAATTATCTCCGAAAAGCAATTTGTTCTTGGTTGGAAACATCAGCTAAAGGTTGGGCTTCCAGAGGGCATGAGCTTTTCCTTCTCAATCACAAGAAAGCTATTTCATTTGCTTAAAAGAAAACAGAATTTGATATCGATTTTGAGCCTCCACGTGTTCCGGCGAGCAGGTGAAACCATATGAGTTGCTTGGTCATTAAAATTTCTAGAACCTGTGAAACCAAGCCGTTCAAAGCCATTAGTGAAAGTCTAATAAATGGAGTTGTGAGTGGATTTTGAAGAGTTCTCAACTGTTTCAACTTTATATCCCCTAATAGCGGGCAAGGCAATATGTTTGAAGGCCCTCGGTAAAATTGATGGGCTGTGGGGACTTTAGCTGTAAAACAAAGAACGAATATTCCAATTTTGCGTCAGCGTTCGTTCTTAATGGCAAGACAATATAGTGACCGTCTCGCCGTTCACTTATAAATTTATCTCTGTATTGTTCATCCTGTCATTGACGAGGGATAATCTATGCCATTCACGCTCATGTGCGGGTTATTCATAGAGCAATTAACGGTCCTGAATGCCAGACTGAAAAATACTTTCTGAAGCTGTTTCTCTACGAGGAATCAAAGCTTTAACGGTTTGTGGTTTTCTATCTTCCTTCTGGAACACTGTCAAAATTATATTGGAAATTGTTCCTTAATGTCGCTAATAGTTTCTCGAAATAAAATATCTTAGAAACAGCCAATTTTGTTTCTTAAGGTTAATAGCCTAAAGGTAAAAAAGCGATGCGCTCAGTTTAAAAAGAAAAAATATATATGTTTATATCTCCGTGCATTTTAAACAGTTTGTAAGACTTGAAGAAATAAAGTATGATTAAACTAAACAAGCCGTGATGTTTCTGTTTTTCTTTACACTTAAAAGTAATTTTATTGTAGATTTATTTTTTGTTGGCTTAAAAATTTTCCTGATATAAATCGGTCGCAAACGCTTAATTTCTTTTCATGCGTGACTATCAATACCACATTAAGACACCTTCTTTAGCTTATATCTAGAGAGAATGGTTTCTTCCGTACTGGGCAGATATATTCCTTAGCTTTTGCGATATTAGGATATTCGCACTGGCTTTCTTTCCTTAAATATCTAGCTCTCTTTGTTTCTAGAATTTGCGTGGTTATCGAACAAAAACTCACCGCCAGGCTCTATTTCCTCAAGTTTACTGATGCTCAACGTGCTGTCATGCAAGGAACTCATATTTGGCCCGTCTTGTCAGTCTATCAGGGTGATAAGTCAATAAATGACCGCTGTTATATGACAACCGTGTGATAATATAATTAGTGAGCCACGTATTCTTGCTGTGATAATTGCGTTTCACCTGTTGATAATCGATGCCTGCTGATATTTCGTTCAGGTCTTTTGTCTTTACTACGTGTGGGTGGTGTTCAGATGTAATACTCGATCATGAAAATTTCTTGGAAAATTGAAGTTAAGTCACTTTCATGGAGCGCGCTTTTTGCAAATAACTATGACGATCACTATGGCTTGTTGGCAGAAACGTTTGGATGAACTGCTTCACTTAGTTAAAATTGGTGATTCGCGGGGCATTTTCTTAACGCTTAAGTAGTAATCAGAATCATTTTTATTATAGGAAATACTCTAACTAGAAGGATAAATCTTCAACTGTTCCTTTTACTGTAAAACCTCTATACCGCGGAACTCTTGCGCGAATACAACCATTATAGAAGAAAATTTAGTCACCTTCCACTAGCTCCTTGGCGCAGAAGGCCTCAGAAAAAAAAGCAAAAGAAAAAAAGAAAAAAACTAGTACATATTCGTCAGCATTAGGTGGTCGATGTCTAGTCGAGTCCTGCTCGTTGACGCTTCTGGTGCGCGACTTACGAGTAACAAGTTTGCTAGTCAGTAACAATTTGAAAAAATGATTGTCGTATTAAAAACCTATGAGTTTGACAAAGTCTAAGACCATGAAAAAAGCAAACTAATTTCTTATAAACATGTTAATTACATAATCTTACCTTTTTTTGATTGTGAAAGAATCGTCCCAAGTAAAATAAAAGATAAAAAGCGAATCAAAGGTAAAAAAACACATTACGAACTTAGCTTTTGGACTGAAGACGAGCGGACGGCATATAGTTGGCTTGAGATTCATGTATCATGAGCCGAGCGCAGCGAGTTGAGGACCGTGGAAAATGACCAAGGGCAGAATAGATGTCTGTTTTCTTGATTGTCTTGACAGTCTTACTCAGTCAGTAATTCTATTACTCCACCCTTATCGAGGTTGATTTTGTTGTAAAGTTTCGAAAATGACTTAGTGATTGTTTTAGAATTGGGGCCAGACAGTTTTGTCAACCCGTCTGCTCTTAGACACATTAGCTTATGCTATTGGTGTCGATACGCGTGGCACTCAGTCAGCAGGCCTGGCAATGGTACAATTATTTGAGTTTATATAATTTCATAACTAATTGCAAAATAAGTAAGTTAGTTGCTCACGAAAAACGTCGCGTAGGGCCTTTTTGGTATGTTTTTATCTTATCCCTGATCAAGAGTCGAAAATTCTAACATCTCTTAGCTCCAGACACCAAATCGCTGCTAAATAGCCAACACTAAATCTATACAAATAACTCGACAAAACGATTCTTTAATAACTTAAGCAACTTGCTATTGGTTATGAAACGAATCATGGTTTTACAGTTGTTGTATAGTGTTTGCCATAGCGTTAGTCATTTTCGCGCGTTTGGCAGGCGCGTCGTTGTTTCCGTAACACGTGACATTCCATACGCTAAAATGGCGCCATCCAAGTAAGCGTGCATCATGCCTGGATAAAATACAAACGTGAAAAGTATATATATGCTTGATGTAATGTTGCATTGACTTTTTCCATAAAGTCTTAATTTACCGTCAGATTCATATGAATGATATTCAAAGAAATTGATTATAATCACTACTTATTACATAATTATAGATTTTTTATCGAACATGTAGAATTTATCGTGTGCCTTGTCTGCTTGCTTGTCTTCTTCCACAAATATTATGACTGACAAAATTACTTTATTGCCTTGTGGCGGGCTTTATCGTTTTAATTTGTAATTTGCACTGCACTGCAAAGTAATGCTGTCGCGTCCGTTATTTTTGTCGGTAAATAATAAATTATTTATCCGATCAAAGCGCAAGCAATTAGCGATTTACACTACTGTGACGCTTGAGATTGTTCCAAATTGTACTTTCTCAAAGACAATTTTGATAGAATTTTTATATCCTTAATTGCACTGGCATATTCATTCGATCACCTATTTACTTCACCAACATATATTTTTCTTTTTTTTATAGATTTAACTCCGTGCTTTGAATACAAATCATGCTAGCGCACACTTTGGCAAGTAACACTTCCTTATTTCGAAACGTGTGTGGAATATCAAGTGCTCACAAGATAACACTGTATAGTGTCTACAGACAAACGTGTCTTCAATATAGTCGGACATGATCCGGTAATCCCGCTTTATTGATTACGTTAGCATGGCTAGGTGCACTATCGTCCCATAGCTTAATTAACGATTTATATGAAAAAAAAAGAAAAGAAAACCGTGACGTACCTTGATCAAAGGAAACCAGTCGATTGTAATAATGGTTTGAATTTGAAGAACAGTAGTTGCTATGTGAAATGACAGAAATCCATAAGGAAGGAAGAATCATTTTTATTTCAAGAAAGAGAACGACCTTTCAAAACATTTTCTCCTGCTTCAAGTAGTTTCGAGAGGGTCTTTGGAAGACGAGGAAAGCTGTAAAAACGTGAGCCGTAGGCGAGTGTTTTCACAGCTTTTTCTAGTTGTCCCACTAGCGAGTGCTGATATGGAAACCAAACAAGGGAAGTTTTCGTTCTATCCAAGGAAGTTGAGTAAGGAGTAACGATGCAATGCGGTAGAAACATCAGCCGTGGGCGAGATTTTTCATGATTTTATCGAAATCAAACAAAGGAAGGTTCCTTTCTATCCAAGGAAATTGACTGAAGAAGTAACTATACAGACCAGAGGAAACATGAGCCATGAGCGTGTTCCCGTACCTTTTTTGAGTTGTCTCGCAAGAGAATGGTGCCATAACTTTATGAAAACCAAACAATCCATGTGATGTTTTTTTTTTTTTCTCGAAGGTAAAAGCGTATAGGATGTTTATAGGAAGCTATATATTGCCGTGGAAATATGTTTCGTAGTCTAGCCTTCCTAAAGCTGTTTTGGTTTCTACCGAACAGCCACTTTATGGAGAGTAAAAGGAAAGAACCTTTTTCCTAGGAAGAGGTAGAAAGGATATTCTGTGAAAACGAGAAAAACTAAGTGGGCATAGGAACGTAGGCGAGGTTTTCGACACCTGCATTTTGCGAGTGCGTTCTCCCACACGGAAATTGTATCTAGTTATATTGTCGTTGTATCAGGGAAAACCAGAGGAAGTAGAATGTGCAATTCAAAATTACAAACTGATACAATGTTGTGCAAGCATGAACCGTAGGCGCGTATTCGTATAGCTGTTGTCCCCCGCACATAAGTGTTTCCGTAATTCTACATACGACATGGGAAACCCTGTATATTTCAAATTCAATTTGAAATATACAGTTACCCAGGAAGTTAAATATTAAGCATTATTTTTAAAAAAGTATAAAAAAAATAGAAGCAAGCTGCAAGCACTAACCGTACGCGAGTGTTTCAACAGCTGTATAGTGTTTTGTCACTTTTTTGTGAGTATTCCCATAACGACAGACACACGTTGAAGTTTTCAAGCTCGATCTCGAACGGAGAAGGAACCGATTGCAGGATTCAACTATAATACAGAAACAAGCTGCTACTTTGAAACTTTGCGTTAATTGTGACAGACTTTGAGATATCAATGTTACAATATCAAAGTTTCAATTTGAATTCGCCCTCGCTTGCTGAATGACGATTGATGGAATACATAGGATTCTTTGCGTTTTAGATTCTTACAATGAAAATTGTCTTCTTCGACAGTTTAAAAACCTTAAAGTTCAGTTATTTACAAGGAAATACTTAGATGAACACGTTTGTATTGTTTTTACAGCTTGCATAGCTCATAAACAAATAATATTCTTTTTTACTGATTATTCAGAGATACTTGAATAAAGCTCTCTATGAAAAGGAACAACAGATTAAATTTCAGTGTCCATGCATTTAGCTATACACCTTATGTTTTGTTTCGGAGGGCTTTACACAAGGTCTGGATGAAGGCCAAAATAGTGCAATGCATAAAGTGGTGAAATGTCCTTTTTGTAACAGTGCAAATGTAACCATGATATTTGATTCTTTTTGTCAACGTGTGGCATGGACAGCGTGGTTAAGGTTATAATGTACACAATGGTTGGTTGATATTATTCGGTGCGGAAGTCTTAATGGCATTGCAATTTAAAACTGAGAACTTTGACGATCGTTCGACGAAATCCTATCTTACGTTCAGTTGTAAACAATTATTTATAAGTGTAATAAACAAATGAACACAAGACGCCATTCGTTTGGGAAAATCCCAAATTTCAAGTGTGGAATTTAACACCCTCGGAATAAAGATTGACGATGTTGACGAAGTGGAAGCCATTAATGCGATCATCACACTAAGACTTGAATTATAGTAATACATGATTACAGTTGAGTGTACGATCTTTAACATAAACCCTTTCTGGTGCGATTGAAGCTAATTTTAGAGACGTATACGCAAATGATGAAAATATACGCCATTATGATCTCTTCGTTGTGGAGTTGCCTTTTAACTAGCTTTTAAGATACACTCTATTTTATAAGAATATTGCTTTTGTGGCCCAAGCTAGATATTCTTATTTTTCTGCCGATTTTATGGTGAAAATATTCCTGGGAATATTTTTAGATTAGAGTAAGGAATAAAAAGTGGACTTTCCCGACGCAACGTCAGATTATCTGTCCTATCATGACTTTGAATTTTTGAGCCAGACTGCAGGCAATATAGTCTGATATGACACACATAACTTCTTGCAGAAATGTTAGTAGATCGCACAGGCAGCTAGTGCTGTTTTTGTTGATCCTTCAGGCTGGTTTTGCCGTTTAGGGAAGGAAGAATGTTTTATACAGTCTAGTGAAAAACATTTTATTGCATTGTATTTACAAATTTCCAACACAAAAATTGCATTCTTTTGAAAATTTCAGCCTCGGGTTTCTTCTTAAAATATTCTTAACATTGCGCGAATTTCAGCCTCGATATCCTTATAAAGTATATTCGCGCTTATAAAAAAGAAAGAGTGTATGAAGTAAAATTATCACTTATGTACGTGTGATGTTTTTTGCAACATAGTGTATGTAAATTTGTAGACAGTGGACCAGACGGTACTGACTTTGGGAGTAAGGAAATAATGGTTGTTGTTTTTTTTTTTATAGAAGCTGAGGCGGGAAAGTTTTCGACGCGAAAAGAAAGCGTCAAAGTAAACGTAATCCATGTGCAAGACAGGATCGGACCGACATTCAAAGGTCTAAGTTTGCAAATAGAGACTCAGCGGCACTTAAAAAACAAACTATACCAGAAATGTTCTCAACTGAACCTTGTACCTCCTGGAGTTAGAACATGTAGGTAGTTCCTTTTCTGCAGTTCTATAATTCCGTGGAAGTCATAGAAGTGACCACTGAAATACTGTAAAGCCTATTGCAATTAGTAGATATTTCATGTGGTATTATTGCCTGTTACACTGACCAGCAGAAAGATAATTCTTTGTTTGAATTCTGATTGGGGCACTCTAGTGTGTGATCTCTCAAATGAATGCTGTTAAGCAGTACTTTCATGTGGTACAGCTTATTATACTGTACAAAGTGGTTCGAACTTTTATGAGTGCGGATGAAAACCTAATGCGTGTTTATAATTATGCTGCACAATGTGGTTCTAAGTCGTAAGTCTGTAAATGAATTCCTTGTAAGTGACCAATCAAATGAAGGCTATTGAGCAGTACTTTCATGTGGTACTGTTTATTATGCTGCACAAGGTGGTTCTAACTTTTAAGAGTGTGGATGAAAACCTAGTTTGTGACCATTCAAATGAAAGCTATTGAGCAGTACTTTCATGTGGCACTGTTTATTATGCTATTCAAGGTGGTTCTAAACTTAAAGTCTGTGGATGAAACCCTAGTGTGTGACCATTCACAAAGATGCTATTGAACATTACTTTCATGTGGATACTGTTTATTATGCTGTACAAGGTGGTTCGAACTTTTAAGTCTGTGATTGCTCAATTTAGCGGGTCGTAATCTACTGTACGGCCCGCTAAAATTTAAAGCTGTTTTTGTTACCTAAATGTTTCGCGGTTTATCGACAAGTATTCTTCACTTTTTTAGCAAGTAAGAGAACAAAATTGTGTATTAAAACCTACTAACGATTTCAAACGATCAGTTCAAATTGAGTCGTTTTGCTTTCGAGGTGCGTCAGAA
This sequence comes from Orbicella faveolata, assembly GCF_042242905.1. Classification (NCBI taxonomy): domain Eukaryota; kingdom Metazoa; phylum Cnidaria; class Anthozoa; order Scleractinia; family Merulinidae; genus Orbicella; species Orbicella faveolata. Next base: position 4,252,565 of record NW_028301555.1, read on the forward strand.
ATTTGAAGCCGTTCCTCGTGAATAGAAATCGTTCCCGAGCCGTCAGACACACAGTAGAGATATAATAAATATCTTACTAACCTCGTTTTCTCGGTCCGTACCGTAAGTTACGGATCCTCGTTTTTCCCATTCGATTTATGGCCCGCACGCTTCGCGCTTGGGCCATAAATCGATGGGGAAAAACTCGGTCCGTAACTTACAGTACGGCCCTCGAACTCGGTTAGTAAGAGGTATGTAATACTGTTTGTTATACTGTACAAAGTGGTTCTAACTTTTAAGACTGTGGATGAAAACCTAGTGTGTGTTTACAATTATGCTGTACAATGTGGTCTGTAAATGAATCCCCTGTGAGTGACCATTCGAATGAAAGCTATTGAGCAGTACTTTCAAGTGGTACTGTTTATTATACTATACTTGGTAGTTCTTACTTTTAAGCCTGTGATTGAAGCCCTAGTGTGAGGTCATTCAAATGAAAGATTTTGAGCAGTACATTCGTGTGATAATGTGCGTTATTAGTTGTTTAAGAATAGAGAATTTAGGTAAAACAGAATAGTATTCTGTGGTTGATGATATTTTTTATTCTTTCCACCTGTCCACTTGATAATGTTTTGACGTTGCGAAGAGAGGTTAGATTTTGATCACTCTTGCATTTTAGCGTTTTACAGCGCATGTTACTCTCGTGCAAAGGTATATTAAAGTGATGGAGAGATTTCTAGTAACATACCCTCTTCGAAAAGTTAGGTCCTTCAGTAGAACGCCTACTATGAACTCTGCATCCTGCCATGGTAACCTCAAGAGGAACAGAAGACACATGTTATAGCTGTTCACGCGTTCAGTCAGTGTTTCAAAGAAAAATAAATTAGTCCAAAATTAAGACAAACTGACTTTGTATGCATTGTTTTGTATGCAGGTTTTTTTGTTGTTGTTTGTTTTGTTTTATTTTCTTTCTGCTTGTTCTTTGTTTTGTCTTCTGAAAAAATAATGTTGTTTGAATTATCGTGTCAACAGAGTGGTTCCAACGGAGTATCGTAAGACCAAAACCAAAGTCATCACTCTGGCCAATCACAAAGGACGCAGACACATTCATTGAACCAATCAAAACTCCAAGCAATGGAAGTAGCTGACGCGGAGCGCGGGAAAACGTGTTCAAGCGAGCTACGATTTGTTTTGGTTTTACTTGTGATTGAATGGCAAAGTAGCGCGAGTTTTTCAACCAATCACGTAGCGTAGCAATGCAAAACCAAAGCAAATGCGAATTATTTTCGACGCTCAAGTGAAAACCACTCTATCAAAAAGACTGAATGTACAGGAAGCAATAGGCGTCCTTATGGCTGCTGTAAACCATTTGTCGGTAGCCCTACGCTTAGCGAGGGAAGTTAACCTTAAACTGCTAAGTAGTTTTTTGTAGTTCATCAAACATCTGTGTGAGCGCCAAGATATTATGAGATATAGATGTGCATGGATCTAGACCATTACTCTTTGTTTTATACGTGCTAAGTGTTCCTCTAAGAGCAACTTCGAAACAAGTTGTGTTCCGCTGATGTAAATGAGCAACTTTCCTCAGTTTTGATGCAATAATTATATTTTGCGTTTTGTACCTTGATCAGAGTGCTTTAATGTTAACATCCTTACCTTCATGTCTGTTAGAGAAAATTCTTGTTTTCCAGTTTTCTCAGAATATTTAGTGAACAGTCTGAGTGTGAAATTGAAGCCAACCTCGTCGATTAACACCGGCTACTGAAGTGATCCGGACTGTTCAGAGAAGCGCACTTTAAATAATGATTATTGAAGAGTTGATTGAAGGAAACCTGTCTTTCATAGTCATAATCAGTCACACATGGTTTTTTAATTAAGAGGAAAATGTCATTTAGATGAATGGCAACCTCAAGAGATTCTCCAGTAAAGCGAAAAAGCTTTTTGAAGAAGAGGATGATTTCAAGGGTGTTGGTAAATAAAGATTATATACATGTGTTTTGTAAGAAAAAAGACGCCAAAAATATCAAGTGTAGCAGACGGAACCTAATCTTCTTATATTTTCCACCATAATGGCGACACATGTGGGTGTTTTTTTGTAATGAATCAATAAATTAAATTGTGACAATTTTCTGCTGGCGTGGAAGGGTTCAATTTGTTAAAATACGTTAATTCAATTTGCTGTCACTGTTTCTGTAAATGTTTTCGCTGTTTTTCTCATCCGTTGTTTTTGTCATCAGTGATGAAAGTGCAGAAATAGTAATCGGGCATTACACGGGACCACGGGGCACTTTTTATTTGGAAATAAATTCACACTTGAATTAGGGAATAGAAATACGATTGCGAAACCTTTGTGGGATGAAATGTACTGGGAATGACAAGTAAATGACAAATTAACATGAAATGGTACGCCACGTGATGCCTTACATGACATCTAAAATGTGACAGCTGAACTCGAGTTAATTTAACATTTTACGCTTTCTAGTTCCTTTATTTGACTTTAAACCATATAATGCTAAGCATATGTATTTTTACTTTTAAATGCAAGAGTAAGAAAAATTGGTCCAAGACTCCTGAAGTACTTTAGACTTTTGGGGTTTAAGGGGTTGAAACTTGTTTTAAGAATTCCGGCCCGCATTATTTAGTATGCAGGAAGATATTCGTTTGTTCGTATCAAGAAAACATAATTTTTATTGTTATTATATTTTAACCTCCTTTTCGGTTCAAAACGATCTTCGTTGATGATATTTGTAATCCTTTTATTGAGATTTCAAAGAAATATTTTACTTGTAATAGCTCAAGCAAAATCTTGATATTCCTTTTTGCGGCCTTGTACACGTAATATAACTTCCGCGAAGAGATGTAAAATATTTTATTAGTCTATTTTAGATTCCTTGCATAATTGAGCAATGCTGTATTTGTTACTAACAGCTTTTAATTGAGGACGAACAATAAAGCAATTCCTTTATTTTACCCAGATATTTCCTTGTTCGCTTTTGACGTGCTAAATATCACCTTTTAAGCCAAGAGCATCGAAAAATTCAACTTCAGCATTTCTTTGAGTCGTCGTAGATGTCGTGTTTACCTTTGAGTGTTATTTTTTGTTGTCAAAAACTGCTGAATTTCATAAAATTAAAGTCAAATAAAAAGGTTGTTGGTTAACATCTATTTTTTTTTTTACAATATAAATAAAATACGAAGTAAATACCAGAAAAGAAACTAAGTTATCACTTGTGGGATATTATCTTAATGTACTTTCTACAATTTAAACGATATTAAAAATTAAGAAGTTGACTTAGACTTAAAATATCAACCACTTCCCCTTTTAGACTGCTGTTAAATCACTTTGACCTTCATCTTGTTATTCGAAAGGAAGGGTTTTCAGTAAAACCGGATATTCTGTTGCCCTCGTGATGGAGTTAGCATTGGCAGGTCTGTCAGAGCAACATGCAAATACGAGTTTAAATTTGCTCGAATTTGTTCCAACGGTTGCATTTAGTTCCTGGTTACATCCCGCCAAGTTTCTGTTTTAATAAATTTATGATTGTTTTCGACAGAAGTTGTTTTTTCAGTGTTAAGAAGGAAGAAAATAATTACTCCCTCATTAGGAGACTGTGTGGGAAATTTAATAATTTCGAAACTGCGCTTATATTCACATGAGAAGTTTATATGTGGTGAAATTTGCGGAAAATTGCAAGTTAACAAAACTATAATTTATTTTAAGCAACAAGATTGGCCAATGAAAAAAAGAGTACTATTTAGAAGGCCCTTATATCAATAACAGCTGTTACTGTGGCTCAATAGTATTTACTTGTTTTCGTGTTTCATCATATCCTAGTAAATTCATTGAATCATACCTTATCTGAATGTCTAGAGCAGTTGCTTTTTAGCACACTTATATTTACCAAACTGGAGTGGGAGGAGCTAAGTTTTCTAAAAACAGTGTCCAGGCATAAGGTGTTCAGTAACAAGTTGTATAGCGAGTTCATTTTGTGACGAAATATGCTTCTTTATACCTCAAAACAATTTCACAAATGGTTTTTATTTTCCTTGAATTTTGTCGTAATGTTGATTAAGTGCTGACAGGCTTCTGTTTGCCTTCATTTCTTCCTCGAATTCCAGAATGGATATGATTAATTGTTAAGAGAACCTCGACTAATCGAATTTGGTTTGTAATGACTTGTGGTTATATTGTTCTAAGTATATGTCCCTCCGAATTCCGCTTTGTGTTAACCACTCGTATAATTACAGACCGAATTAAAGCCAACTCAGCCTCATTACAATGATTTATTTAGTTGAATTTGCAACAATTAAGAAAGGACGCTGATGTTTAATTTATCAATTGATGTTCACAGATGGAGTATTAAAGAATGAAAATGTCAAAGTGACAAAACGTTAAAATTGAATTACAGTTGTTTTCCAGATGTATTAATCAAAATGTGGCATGCTTTGTCACATTACTTCAAATTTTACCAAAATTAGGCGTCCAAATGTGTTCCTAAGAAAGATTTATACTCGCAATTTGCTTTACATTTTCTTTGGTATCGACGAGCTTCTGAATTTAGGTGTAAACAGCAACACAATAGCACAATGTGACTTTTGCTTTTAGTGTTCGTTTATTGAATTTTCCTCCGCTAAAAGTTTGCTCCATAGACACTTCTGTATATTGTTTGGTCTTGGTAACGTTTAAGTCTCTGAATTCAGGTCATTTAGTTGTTGTTACAGGATCTAAGATGCATCTTCTGAGGGCGTCTGGAATAAGGTTGTGTGGGAGTCATTCGAAGTGTCTTTCAGAGGCAGCTGTGAACAGGGAACATGGTAAATTTGCATATGATATTGAAGCTCACCGCTTATGTTGAAAGGAAGTTTTAATATTACTTCTTTTGAATATACTTTGCAAGTTTTTTTCACTCTCGTTTTCCCATTTTTTTTATTACACTTCCTTTGACACATTTATTAAATTAAATCCTTAAGAGCCACCAGCTGTAAATATCAACTATGGTCATTTGGACGAGAAAAAAAATGAAATTCCTCGACCTTTCTCGGATGAATGGTCTAGATATGTGATTCACAAAAATATAACTTTCAGTTCAATTCAGTTCGTAGCTCTGAGAGGGCTTTCAGCGGCCATTTTAGGGTACATTTTTTAACGATTTGCCATAAAAGAAAACGTCATAAATCCGGATAAAAACCCATTATTCGAGATAGGCAAACGTTTCTTATTACGTTGACTGGCTGTTTTGGGAATTTGATCAACATCTGATTTTTTTTTTTTTTATATATATATAACAGAATTTTAAATTTCTTCCCTTTCGAACTACCCATGAAGCGCCATAAAATGGCGAAATTTAAAGGAAAATATCGCCAAAAGTACATCACTTGAGATGCCAAAACTACACTCCACTTTAAGAGCAATGTCTCAACTGTAAAATATGCAATGAAATTTTGGGGCCGTTAAAACTGTAAGATGTTAGAAGAAGAAGCTTAAGCTGTGCTTATGTCGACAAAGACCGCCGTCCTAATTAGCATAATAACGTGAAAATAATGATGCACAAAAGAAAATATATGATATATTCCACTTACCTCGCGACATGTCGACAACTGGATGTTCTACGATACCTCATATCATGTTATATTATCAGTAGGTTTCAGCCACATTTTCGATGATTAGTGTACGAAATCACGCTGAGACGTCACAACGGTTGAGCAGATTGTAACTCTCCAAAGCCCGCGTCATAGCACCTATCAATATTATTAGGTCAACAGATTATAATTAGTATATCAGTAATCTCTTGATCAACAGTGCGGTTCTCTTGAGAACCATTTACCGTATGATTCATGTTAACTTGTTCCTGAAAGGCAAAACCTATTTGACGAGGGCAAAATTATGCTATAGCGACAAACTTCCTTGTGATTGTGGTATTCACTCGGTCCTAGCAAGTTCTACACTTACATGCAGTCCCTACTGAAGAAATTAACCTTAAAGGATGGGCCCTGAAAGTAATGAAGAAGGCCACTCGTTTTGATGAAAAACCAAAAAACTACCTCGAAGAAAAATTCTTCTCAGGGCAGGAGGCGGGCCATAAAGTCTAAGCAGTTGCTGTAGCACTAGAGATGAGGTATACGCAAAAGATGAGGTCGGAAGTAGACGGTTCATCTTAGATGAGTTCTTGACTCCTTCGTTCCTTCTTCTCCAAGGTGACTGCAAAGCCTCAGAAACAGACAGGATGAGGTCCTCAAAGAAGACACAACAGCCGCTGAGGATCAACCCGAGCTGATATTCTTGAGAAGTGTCAGTTAACTCATCCAATTGCTTACGACACATTCAACTTGCGTGACTTAAACTCATCTAATGGCTTTAAAAAGCTAAGCTCTCTCTGGATATGCGAGCATTTTGATCTAGATGTTTGCAACATCCCAAGATCGCGCAAAGCGCCCTACATAGAGTTGATGACTAGTGTTGTGCAGACATGCAGCTGTGCTCCATCACAGAACTGAACAACATTAGCTGCTTTGGGGTGTCTCAGGCTCATAAAGAACAGTGCCTACTAAATACAAACATGTTTTTGCAGATTAGGAAAACGTGGAAAAAGTTGATCTTAGCTAGGGTTTTTGGAATCCACAAAGAAAACTGGGGGTTAGCCTGCGAGTAGGCTCACGCTGGAGCACAAGCACTCTGTCACCACTATGTTCCTGACTGCCTCTTCACCAGACTCCTTCCCGCCGGATCGCTCTGCTCTTCGCCGCTCGCGCGCGTGACTCAAAGGTGAGCCTGCTCGCAGGCTAATTTGGGGCAGCCATTAATTTTTCCGAGATAATCAGCCTCGAATCTCGAAGAAAACTGCTGATGTTAGCATTTTTCGGAAAAAAAAGGAAAAGATATTTCTTCACAGGTTTACCCAGAGTTCGCCTTTTCATGCAGAAAACTAACCTTGCTTACGGCTGACGCGCAAGAAATTTGAATTGACCATTCAGAATTCAGCAGGTGGGAAAAACTTAACTACCCTGACGTCAATGTAAGCTAACAGGAAAGGCATTGAAATCAGGCAACTTTTCTCGCTGGAGATGACATTAAATATTCTCGAAAAGGGATTTACAATTGCAAAAGCTATGTTAGATTGTAAAAAGAGAGAAATATGATTGAAAACATTATGTGTCTCCGAGCATCTGATTTGCGCCAAGAATGGGTTGCTGGTGTCCGGCATGGCAACTCGCTCGTAGTTCGTCGAGTGTCGCCAGGTAGGATAATAGTTGTGTTATTTTAAACAAAATATGCTGTCCCTCGTCAAAATAAACCCAGCATTCTCAAGTTAACTATTAGGAGAGGCCAAAGCAACTTAAGCATTGTCGTTATTTTTGTTAGCCGCGAAGAAAAAGAATATTATCCTGTCGTTTTGGTAGGACAGCTCAGTTTTGATTGTCGTTCGTACTGCGGGCGCAACCGCCGTATGCAAGGAAACACATATAAACATCTTTAAGCGACATGGTAAATGGTAACATAAAACCTACTCTTGGTATGTTTTTAATAACAAAATCGTTGCAACAGCGCTTTTAGCGTCCCTGAAAGATCCCCTCTGGCTTAGCCAAAATACAGTCTACATAGCCTTTCCTCACAACCAAAACCTAATCACATGTTGAAAATAGGCTTGCCACTTCCATTTCATAACATAAAATGTAGCGGTAATCACCCGTTTTCAAAACTTAAATGAGTTGTTTTCATCCTTTCGAAAATTTTGTTGCTGCCCGTTACATTTTTTTTCTGTCACCTCCCTAGTAAGTCCAACATTGACGTCTCTCGCACTTGTTTTGCACGCGCATTATACCATCTGCAGTTGGATTTCAATATGATTTTTTCTTACGGATACGATAACAGCAAGCTTTTTTTTAGCTGGAAGACGTTAGCTACTTTTCTGGTGTTCCTGGTTTTAGTACAGGTTCGCAATTTTAGTGCGAAATTTGTTTCGGTCACAGTAGGATTTTTTTTAATTTGTGTGCTTGGTAGGGTAGTTGATTACGTCGCGCGCGTCTGGCGTTTAAACCATGCCTTACATGATGCAGAGACCGTGTGCGCACAAAAAAGTAGGCACCGCCCTTAAAGTGCTCGTAACGTCAAAATTTTTATTTTCCCATCTGATCCTATATTTCACGCAATGAACTTCTGCGAAAAAAATTTTTCGATTTAGACAAAACGCAAGTTTTTTTAACGAATTTTTAAAAACCTGAAAATCCTATTTTCTTGCGGTCGACCCCCGCCGCTGATCACAAGAACGACATACTAATATAATTGGCCACGTGACTGAAGCTTGTGACGTAGGTTCAGGAACCTTGCGCTCTGCCCTAAGTGCACAAAAATACATCGTAGGAGCAACTATACAAAATTGTTTGTCTTGGATGAAGAGTTATCTGGTACAGAAGGCGATAACACCGTGGAATACAGGCAAGACGAATTTGAAAGTGTAGAAGTGAAGGCCGCAGAAGGCGAAGCGAGCGGACGAAGCTATGAACGTGAAGACGATTCGCTCGAACCATACGCAGACGAACCGCTGGCAGATGAAGAATGGCTAGAAAATTACCGTAAGGGACAGGAAGAAAAACAAAACTTAGAAGATCTCTGCTTTTCTTCGATGGTGGTTCTTGATCGCAAACTTCACGGCTAATGTACGCGCATCGAAGGAAAGACACAAACCTCTACTTCGCCTCTTTTGATATTTTTCCCCTCCTAAACTCGGAAGTCATCGTCTGTGAAATGCACTAAACAGATCGACGATTCGCCCCCTATGTTTAGTGGGGCATGTTTCGCCAAAAAGAACGGACTTGTATTGTTTTCTGGATCATTGATGTTGCGTCAAAGAGCAGCAAGGCACCTTTCCGGCATTTTGTACTGCCTACGAAGCTAAATTTACAGAAATAAAACAAGCAAGACGAGTCAAGGCTGGTTTTCACTAGCGACGGAGTTGGAGTCGGAGTCGGAGTCGGAGTCGTAGTCGTAGTCGTAGTCGGAGACGTAAGAGCGCTTATGACCTAGTGAAAATCGAAAATCGGAGTCATAAGCGGAGTCATAAGCTCGACGGAATCGGAGTCGGAAGAATCAGAACGTTTCCATTTCTTCCAATTCCGTTTACGACTCCGTCGCTTATGATCTAGTGAAAACTAGATTGTCGGAGTCGGAAGCAGAAGCGGAAGAACCAACCAATCACAAGGCCCAGATTGGAGCATTGTTATTGGTTTATTCTTCCGCTTCTGCTTCCGACTCCGACAATCTAATTTTCACTAGATCGTAAGCGACGGAGTCATAAGCGGAATGGGTGTTCTGCTTCCCACTCCGTCGGTTTGATTTTCACTAGATCGTATCACTCTACGCTTCTTTATGACTCCGACTACGACTCCGTCGCTAGTGAAAACCAGCCTTCAAGCCTCACGTGTTCCTGAATATTCGTCCCAACTCATTCCAAACCGAGGGAAGACTACTGCGAATGGTGGACCAAAATTGCGGCAAATTTGAACGTAAACAAAAAATTATAAAAAAAAATTGCGTTTTAGTTAAATTGAAAATTTTTTTCGCAGAAGTTCATTGGGTGATGTATAAAATCAGATGAGAAAATAAAAATTTTGACGTTATGGGCACTTAAACTGCCCTTCAGTAATTTGCCGAAAATTTCCTTATCTCATGCAATAGTGTAACGGCTATGAAAATATAAGGAGTTTCAGTAAAACTTCTTGCGCACTATTTGTCAGTCCGTTGTCTTTCGCAACATTTAATGTCATTCCGGGCAGCGAAAGGCACAAGTATAATACTGAACAAAAAAACGAGTAAGAGGCTTTTTATTTGAATTCTATCCGTATTTTATTTGTTGTAAATTCAAACTCTCCTTAAAAACTAATGGCTGTCAACGAGCTTAGGATAGTTGTCTACATATATAGTGTGGCATGTTGCGCTTCAATCTCTTTGCAAAGACACAAAGAGTGTCATGTAAGAAATTGTATTAAACGGTACAGAGTTGGAGACATATTTAGTTCTCTGTTTATTTCTCTAGCCCCGTCTGTCTATTCAGGGTCACGAGTGTGGGCATAGATATTACTAGCAAGGAGGTGCGTTACCTAACTTCAAACCCCCTAAAATCGGATACCAACAGGGTAAATGCTTGTAGCAAGATGGCATACTTTAATTTACCCTAAAGAGCAGACCATTGACGAGGCCCCATAAAGGGGTTGGGAGGGGGGGGGGGGGGGGGGGAGTCTGTGTATCCCATGTTCTATTAATTTTTGGCCTAAATGTCTTGTATCCTGTTAATTGCAGCTTAACGATTTCCTACTCTACTAATGTCCAGTTTTATCTGATGTAAACATGCTCTACCCCATTAATTTTTCCCCTAAATTTCGTGTATCCTGTTAATTGATTACCCAAATATCCGGTATCCTGAAAACCCCTAATAGGGTCTCATTGACGAACTGATAAACCTGATCAAGAGATTATATACAAATCATAATCTTTTGACCTGATATGGTCTATCGGAAACTGTTCAGAAACGTTTGTGTGGCCTTTGGACAATTTTTGGAGAATCTTCGGAAATCTTCGGACAGTGTTCGGAAATCGTCGGAAAATCGCCAAAAAAGTCATCATTAGTATGTTTATGTAATAAACAAAATAATGCATGGTTGCTTGTAGATATGAAATTTGTCTTTTTATGTTCAACTTTACATCTCACTCGTTCGCTGCGCTCACTCGTAAAATATCGAGTTGAACAGTACAATCGAAGAGAAATTCCATATCTACGCGCGCCCATCTATTATTCTCCATATATTTCTGTAGTATTTCGTTTTATGGTGAAGAAAGGATGATCTAGGAGATGGATTTCCACGTACAAGCCTTTGCCACAGACCGTGATAACTTCGGCGGAATTCGGCAAAATTCGTTTTTCTGTAGGCGTAAAATCTGGATGTTGCCACGGGCTACGAAGTTACGTGATTAATATAGCGAGTATCACCAGATGTTTATTTAAAACTCTGGCATCTCTTATTAGCAAACTAATGATATAATTCAAAAAGTTTATCTTAGGGCAAAAGGGTTTTTCACCTAGATCATTCTCTCTTGTTATCGGTTAAATGGTTAAAGGAGCTTAAAGTTACTTAAAAGTTTTGCAAAGGAACTGCAGAATAACCCGCCTCAACTGTGATCGATTCTACTTGAGCACATACTTTTAATGAACGAGCAATGCGCAGTACTGAATGTGCTCAAGTGGCACCGTATTCTGCAGTTAAGACAAATCTACTCGCTAGCGAAAGAATTCGAAATAGCATTATGTAACCTCAAAATGGTAGTGCGAGGTACTGACTGCTCGTCAGTTTTAACGTACCTTATTCGAAAAGACTGACACAATGGACCAAATTAAGATCAGTCCAAAGATGAAAACAGGCGTGAAGATGCCTCGAATGCATTTGAAACCACCTCTACGGGATCCTGATAAGATTACAAAGTTAAATACAGCAAAGCAAACGATCAATCCAAACAGAATAAAAAGAGTCATCGTGAAACTATATACTCGACAACTGTCCCGCTTTAATATACCACGAGTTGACATCTCGTTTATTCCAAACTGCATTACACACTTGGAATTAACTTTAACACTTGCAAAGCCATCAAAACCGAGAAAAGCGCGCCTTGTCTGCAAGGAATTGTATTTTGTGGCAATGGAAACAAGATACGAGAGGCCATTGATTTCTAAAGACACCTGCACGCCAATTTCATCGTCTTGTACTTGAGGGACCGTCACTTTATTTCCGGGTGCGACAAAAACATACGCCAATCTCGTCTGCTTCTGCTTTAACTTTGTTGTGATGTTGAGGAAGTAAGTCTTTCTAAGTCCACTTTCTGCACGATTTTCTGTGTGTTGGGAATGTACAATGCTGTGTCCCCTATGAGAGTCGCCGAAGAGAACTAGGTACTTTTCACCATACAAAGTAATTGAGCCAGATGCTTCCCCATCTTTGTCTTCTTGTAGCTCAAAGGGCGAATCTTTGTTATGAAAAAACGTTCCAACGTATCGAGATGGGCTTTCCACTCTCGTTTCAATATGATCAACTACTAAAAGAACCCCAGGTCTTAACAGAAGAAGAGCACGATACACACTTGTAAGTCTAAGGGAAGAATTGTACCATCCGGACATTTCGCCACTCATGAAAACAACTTCCTCAGATTGTGAGGAAGCAACAATACCAGCGTCAACAAACCATATTCTTTCGTCTTTGTAATTCAGCCATTTTTCACAGTCTCCAATTTGGCCTTCAAAGGGCCCAGAACAAGTGGGCTTGGTTGTTGGTCCAAATAAGAGTACATTGTTAAGCCACGTGTATTTTGGTCCATAAAGGGCCTCGGTGATGAAAGGAACCCCATTGGGTGCAAATACAAAGGAACCTTGGTCCGGGTGTTCGTGGCCCGGATTGAAATTTCGCCATCCTGATATCCAGTCATAAGGTTTGCGTCTAACAATTTCGTTCACTGCCCTACCATGCAGAACGCTGGACTTGAACGAGAGGAAGGTACTGCTCTGCCCGTCCTTATCTAGAGTGCCACCTCCATAAGTAACGACACCCCAGTCTTGGAAAACATGTAGCTGAGGTATGTATGCATTAGGTGGTTCTTTCTCGGGAATGCTTGCATCGAAGAATAAGAATTCAGTGTGTAGTGTGCAGAAGCGATGCCCAAAGCTACCCTTCATTTGAGGATCCTCCAATCGTAACCCACGAATATTACTTGCCAGCCAGTTACCGTAACCATTTCTCATGACAAAATTATCCAAGAAAACGAGTTGACTTTCGGGGCCGTAAAACCAATTGGAGTTTGAATCAGCAATGCCGACCGTCTCAGTAAAACCTGGAAGAATGGTGCGGTAAAGGAACCAAAAGTGTTGTCGCAGCCAAATGTTGTTTGTCAAATCATGACCAAGATGTCTCTTGGCCAAGAAAATGTACTGAGTCAAAGACCGTGAGGTGTACGAGCCATAAGCAACTCCTTCCTCCATGGAACCATCTACGACATGGCTTAGAAGAAACATCGTTCTGTTGAGCATGAGATGAGCTCTTTCCTTCCAAATTGTCGCTTCTTTGTTGTGGTTTTCAACGACTAAGGCACCAGTGAAAAAAGCGACGTAATTAGTTGCAACGTGATTTTGAATATACTGTGTGCCCCAAGAAAGCTTAAATGATCTTTCGTAAAGCTCCTTGCTAACCTCCGACACCTTTTGAAGGACTTTTGATCGAAGGGTGTCATTAAGATGCTCGTACATGAAGTCGTAAGCCGTTGCTACAGCAACCAAGCTATGTGCCACTGGAACATCATCTACCATGGAAGCGCTTACACGCCAGTTGGGTAAGGAGACAAATGCGTCAAAGAACTGCATGGCAACATCTCTAGCTAAGAGATCATTGTCGTTCAAGACACAGTACATTGCTAGAGCACCAAAGTTATTTCCATGATCTTCGTTCCATCTGCTGGCGAATTTCTTCCAGTCACGTGGAGGAAGAAACCGCGAAGGTTCTTTCTTCATTTCCGTGGCAGCTTCCTTCAAGCGAACGAAAATGTCGCGATGGCTTGTTAGCGCTTGCTGTTGTAAGCGATTGATATCTCTTGAGGAAAAATACAAATTGGGGTGAAGGGCTTGTTCTGCAAGTGCTATGAATAGTCCATGTAGCAAGACGATCCATTTTATAAGCTGGCTTACGGTCGCCATATCTTCAATGTTTTTCGATAACACTGTTTAAGGAAAGGAATTTGCAATTGATCAATGCACGCTCTCTGTGTAACTTTGTGGTACCTCCGGTGACTTTTATGTCGATTTTGAAGACAGGTGCGAAAATAATTCATAAATTTTACTTCGCTATGGATAAAATTATAACACCATTTTTTCTGGATTTGTAAATGTAAATATTTTACCTCGCTGAGTGTTTATCGCAAAAGCGGCAACATCATTTGAAAGAAGCTTAAACTGATAGAATTAGTAAACCTGGAACGGAAATTACAAAATCTTTGTTTCATTCATTCACTGTTTGTTTACTTTTTTTAGTGCGGGCAATTTTTGTCCATTTTCTGAATCAAAATATATATTTCTATGTCTTTTTGCTCAACTGTATTTTCCTTATTTCACACTTTAATTTGGAATAAGTTTGTAATGTCGAATAAACAGTCAAATAAATTCGCTAAACCGATTAACTACATTCATAAAGGTTGAAAAAGCCAACATCATAGTATAACATAGCAGCAAAAGAATAACAAATGAAAATAATAAAAGTGTTTTGAAACGAATATATTTCCAGTGGTATTACAAGCAAAGAGAGAAATCATTACGCCGAACTGTAAGATGAAATAACGAAAACAAGAAGGTTGTTTCTCTTACCTCACCTTTCCTACTTCTTTTCCTGCTCTTGTTATGGACCTAGGTTATGTACACGTTTTTGCTGTAAACTGTGTGGGTGGCCGCTTCAATTAAACTTATTTCCATGGAGTGCTTATTGACTTTAGCATTTGCTTGAAAGACAAATAGCAAGCGTCTATTAAAGAACAATTCAGAATCCATCACGATCAGAATCCATCAGTTTCAGCATGTTGCGAAAATGGACCCAAAAGAGGCACACAAGCTTAACTAAGCTGCATCATTCGCTTTAACATTAAATCATTTTTAAAAAAAACACACTTTTGAAGAAAATAGTGATAAAAGTGTGTCCCTAGCTGGAGGTAGTCATCCCGACCGGCTGTACAAACGTGCACCAAAACTCTAATGACAGCTTTTATGTAAAACAGGGCACAATATTCACTTTGATTCTGTTGATTTGTTAGCATTCTTCGCGTCGTCCGAGTAATAAATGTGAGTTTTGCCGAACCTAACAGAGATCAAATTAGCCTCGTAAAATATTAAATATCATCCAATATAGGCAACCATTCACCCTTTTGGCTCTCTAGCGTTTCAGTTTTGGGCCTTAGACCAGATCAAGAGACCATATCTACAGATATACTGGCGTAACCTAGTTTCTTTTCAATGCTAGAAATTAAGAAAAAATGGAGAAATATACGTTCCCCCAAGGTTAATAGACACGAGCAGTTGCGGGAGGATTATAGAAGGTAAGAAAACATGTAGTCCTTAAACCTGGTCCGTGAACCGTTCGACATCTTTCCGCTTCAAGATCTTATTATTATTTTTTTTTTTTTTCATTATTTTCATTGTGAGATTTTAGCGCCACTTGTCATGCGCCGTTTCCTGTTAGATACGGCTAGACGTTATTCACTGACATGGCGTATTATTTACATCTTTAGGATTTTAAGAATTTTACTTAATTTACTTCAGAAACTAAATAAAGTGTGCTTTTCGCCAAGGTCTAATTGTTTTCTAAATGCTAGGCCTGCGATATAACAATAAGAGTTAGCTTAGCTCGATCGTAACAGACATTTGTTTCGAAAGCCGGTTCAAACAAACTTCGAGTCTGCATTTGGACAAAGTCATTGCCGGCTGAATGACTTCCTGACACATGTTTATTCAGGCGACATATAAGGGTAATGACAGCTTTCTGGAGATGCCTTAAAGAGGTTTTGTGCTCCTGGGAAACGGGCCAAAGATGCGGGGCCTGGGACTTCAAAACAGACATGTAGGAGTACCAAGGCTCTAGGGACCCATGGACCCCGTTAGGAACCCTGACAATTTATTAAGAAAAAAGAACTCAAAAGTATCCATACGTAATTCATTGAGGATTTCAAACAAACTCTTTCTTGCATTGCTTTATTTCTAATCTGGAACAACAAAATAGATTTTTTTACTGATTTACAAAGCTATTTCTTGTACTTCTATTTCACTTGTTTTGAGTCAGTAATGATCACAATATGCTTATTGCAATTGTTCACTTGATCTAACAGGTCCAGTGAAATCGCAGTATAAAACACTAAAAAAGTAAGCGACAAGTTTAATAAGAAAAAATTTGTTCTGAATTCAGTATCTTCATCACATCTTGATATACTTGCCTTAATGCAAAACCTATTTCACATAGGATTGACAAAGCATTGTGACGTAAGGGAGTTGCACTTAGACAGAAGAAAATCACTGTTCGCAATAGTTTTAATTCATATTTACAAATCTTAGCAATCAATATGCTAGCTTAGAGTCGATTTGTAGAGAACCCAAGAAAGCCCATAAGGAGAAAACATTAAGGATAAACGTTATCTGAGTAACTGCGTTGTGACTAACACATAGACAACAGATGCCAGGAAAATGGGCGAAATATAAATATAACATCGCCAATTTTCCTTGCATCTGTTGTCCATATATTAGTCACAATGCAGTTACTCGGATTAACCTTTATCCTCTATGTACTGAAAGTATCAATGGGAAATGGTTTTGAAAACACTACTTCCTGCTTGTGATTATTTTAGTTTGTACGATTACAAGTCCAAGCAATCGATATATTTATGGTAAACTGTGTTGGGCTGTTTCGTTTAAACTGTTGAAAACCATCAGTTACTCATACCTAGAAAGCTCCAATAAAGTGAAAAATAGCTTGGCTATGCGCTAAGTTTCTATAATTATTAAGAAACAGAATCATATTTAGTGCTAAAGACATGCGTGTTTCGATGGGTCCCAATATTCCATCATCGTCATTGACAAAAGATTTGCATTGCATTTATGTTATGAAATGAGAATACCGTAGAAAATACATAGTATATAATATGATAACCTTGAATGTGGCAAATGTGTCAGATTTAAATGCCACAGTTGTCTATCAGGATAAGGTTGTTTTCCACAAATTTGCTCTGAATCATTGTTTAAGGTAGCATACGCTAAACGTATCTGAGCTTTCCAACTCAAAATAGCCCCGATCCAGTTAAACAGTAGAAAACATTACTTGCAATAAATGCAGTATTTACAAATGTAGCAATCGATGTTTACACTAACCTGGTCATGTGAGTATCAACAGTTATGACTATCATTGAAGTGACAGTATTATGACGATTTCGCAGCATTTTTAAACAAAACAATACTGAAATTATGACTTTACTTTCGCTACGAACACAAAATCCTCCTAGATTAATATGATGAAGAGCAAATTGTGATTAACTTTTGTCGATTATTGCAAGACGACTTTCAATTTTGCATCGCAGACTTGCGCATGTATACCCGTTGAATGACTTTATAGTATCAGTGCTCTTATCAGACCATTTTGTAAGAAGACTAGCCCATTATATTTGAGTTTACATCAATAAAAATATGTCTTTTTAAGGTATTGACATTTTCAAGTCACGTTCGAGAAAGTGCCTCTTTAATTTTGGGTACATAGAGATTAAAGGGCTCTAGTCAGCCACACCTTTGTTTTTGTTTACATGCGAGAGTTTGGCAATTATATTTTATTCGGAGCATGTCGAAACGAACGAAATCACTTTGAAACTACTAAAGATAATTAAACATACTTTCAGGAACACAACTTACAGTAAAGCAATAAGGTTTCGCTTCAACATAAAATATCAATCATTTCGATGGCTTCGAAAATGGCGCGGCTGACTAGGGTCCTGTAACAATATAATTTCAATCGAATAACTGTACGCGATCATTGTACCTCTCAGAGACAACTATCCGACCATTACTAAGAACCGCTATAGCTGAGGGTAGCTTAAATTCTCCTAAATTCTCCCCTTTTGTTCCAAACTTATAAACCAACTTTCCATTCAGTTCAAATATTTGTATTCGATTATTCCAAGAATCACACACCATTAGGTGTCCCGACTTGTTCATTGACAAGCACCGAGGATTATTGAACTCCCCTTCCCCTCCACCCTGCTTTCCGAAAGCGAACTTAAAATTTCCCTTCCCGTCGAACATTTTAATGCAATGTTCATGACCATCTGACACTATAAAATTTTCGCCATACTGAACACAGTGGGTAGGGCAGGTGAAGGAACCCTGCTCACCTATCTGCATTAGAAACTCACCATTAGGAGAAAAGAATTTAATCAGTTTATTGCCTGAATCAGCAACAATGATATTTCCATCACTGTCTATGGATAAACCATGAGGATTGCAGAGTTGTTGATTGAGATTTCCTTGCTTTCCAAAGGTGTCCAAGTACTCGCCCAGCCCACTGAAAATCTGGATCCTGTGGTTCCCAGAATCTGCTACTAATATGTGTCCATTTTTGTCGAAGGCTATCCCAGTTGGCTTGTTAAATTGTCCCTCTTTGCTTCCTTGTCGACCAAAGGATCTCAAGTAATTACCATCGCTGGTGTAGAGCTGAACCCTGTGGTTGGACAACTCTGTCACAGCGATCTCGTTACAGTCATTCACCGCCAATCCGCAAGGAGAATTCAGCATTCTGACGGAGGAACATTTTTTTCCAAAGGATAAAAGTGGTGTGAACTTCATTGATTTGACTTGGACCGGAAAAGGGCTTCCGCGGATGCTTTCTCCGTTTATCTTGACTGCCACTTTACATGTGCCATAATCTCTGGGAAAATAGGTGATCTCGTAGAATCCATCCTTTGAATTCTTCACTAACACTTCCGTCACGCTCTTCATTGCTTTTTCGTCGACAACGTCTACTGTCACGAGGTCGCTTTCATTGTAACACAGTTTCCCCTTAGCATCTTTTGTGGTCAAAACAAATTGTGCTTCACGTCCAACGATTGCATCGTTGAGCCCCTGACCCTCAGCAACAGATTGACTAGCTTTTGTTTGTTGCAGTATTCGAAACGAGCCAAATTCTTCGGTGTTGACGTAATCGAGCATCTTTTGATTTTCCACGAAAGCGAAAACAGGAAGGCCTTCGGGGTCACGTCTGTACACAGTTTCAGCAAATTCAGAGACTCCGCCGACGATTGTGGCAAACGTTTTCTTCAGTTGAACAATTTCAGCGTTAACACTTCGTGTTAAAAGTTTATCAGCTTTTTCAAGCGATGACTCCGTGGCATTCGCTTCATACTCCATCTCGGTCTTTTGCTTTGTTAAACGTTCAAGTGATTTCTTCGTTTGGTTATCAACCGCTTCAAAAATACTTCGCTTCTTCGCTTCCATGGCGGAAATGATGCTATTAGCGAAGGTTTCAGCATTTCTCTTCACTTCTTCACCTTGCTGTATAACTTTAGCGCAGTCTTCTTTTAGTTGACTAACTGCGTTTGTCTTTGCTTGCAATTTCTTTCTTTGAGTCTCAATCACAGATCTCATCTGTATCTTCTGCCGTTCAGCCGCCTCTTCTATGTGCTCCAGAACGTGACCAGTGTGTTCTAGGGTGACACAAGTTTGACAAACGGCTGCTTCACAATCCTTGCAAAAGTATTTCAGCTCTTCTTTCTGGTGTCGTTGCTTGGTGCACAACACAGGTCGCTTAAGGACGTCCTCGTAATCTTTGTCCTGAAACTCTTTCACCGCGAGAACGCGGTGATCTTTGTTGCTGCGAATAATGTTGTGTCCACTTACGCACTCCTCGCACCAGAAAGCACAACACTGAAAACAATAGGAACTCTCGGAGCTTTTCTCGTCGCAATTGCCGCATCTCACCTGGCCGCTATTACATTCTTTAATAGTCAAAACGTCGATCATACCGTTCAGGTAAAAACTTGTCGGAAGATCCTTCAGATCGCCGCTCTCCGGTACTTTGCTGAGTGCTAGACAGTTCGGACATTTGATTGTGCCTCGGCCATTATAGCTTGCTCTCCGCCATTGTGTTAAGCACTGTAAACAGAAGCTATGTAGACATGGCAGCTGTTTTGGATCAGTAAAAATGCTGGAACACACCGAACAAGACACTTCTTCGCGAAGATTATGAAGCAACGTTCTGATGTCCATCTCGTTTTCACAACAAGGAAGATGGAAAAAGTATACCCTGGTCCCTGAGGTTTTTCTTGATTTTTCTTCTTTTCGCGAAGCGGCGAACACGAGTCGCGAAGCGGCGAGAAAGAAAAACTTTTGGTTACCTTGGACTTGAATCTCACTTTCATGCAGACGCCAGCTGTCAAACGCGTCAAATTGATAATTACAAAAGGGACCAATGGCAACTTAGCAATCACGTGCTTATCAGCCACTAACGGTTTCCTCTCGGGTGGTGGAGAGTGGTATCACCTGACCTCGGCTTGGCCGGGGTCAACGCGCGTGTTTGCAAGAATTAATGTTTTCATCCGCAACGATCGCGAAGGTTCTGTCTTGTTAAACATTACTACGGAGCATGTTTCTCCACTTACTCGTTTTGTAAGGTGGACTCGCGATCGGGACTTCCGAATAGGAAGGCATAAGCTTCTTGTCTTCGCTGCTCAAACTGGCAACTGAAATGCCACGGTTTCGCAGTTCGCGGATATGAGAGTCCACAAGAGACTTGGAGGACACACAACCAAAATTGTGGCGTGATGAGGGCATGAATAACCTGACCGGTACAGGTATTTGCAGACACCAGGGAGCAACTGAAATATAATTGATTTTCCATGTCCGGTTGGCATTATGGCGAACAACACATCGTTGCGATTAATGACTGCGAGCAAGGCTTTCTTTTGATGTTCGGTGAGACTTTCAATCTCTGGAAAACGCTCATCGAGAACCGAAGTCAAAATTTCTTCGAAGACACTGTCAGAAACATAATCCATGTCGAACACAGGCGAATCTTGAACGTGTATAAACTGAGAACTGAAGCATTTTGCTAACAAATTCCTTCCCTGGTAGAGAGGCAAAATTTACCTCAAGAAGTGCAGTGACAGCTATCCCCACCGTCCCCTCGGTATTACCAATCAAACGAACCAATCATATTGATTCGCGTGTTTGTAAAAATATCAACCAATCCGAGCCCGAGAGTCAGATCCTGACCCTGGCGTCTGCATGAAAGTGAGATTCAAGTCCAAGGTAACCAGAGGTTTTTCTTTCTCGCCGCTTCGCGACTCGTGTTTTCACCGCTTCGCGGCTCTCTCTTGCAGCTCTCTCATGCGAAGAAAAATCAAGAAAAACCTCTGGGACCAGGGTAGAAAAAGTATAGAGGGCTTAGAAACTCTAGACATGTAGTCTTTTATTATTGCGCGCGCATGCATCGAAACTTGACGTCAAAATTAATGGTGTAGTCTTGTGACTTTGTAATCTTTCTTTTGTTTATTTTTAAATAACCGATGACCTTTTCGTTACAATTACCAAATTATGCTTGAAAAGGGCCTATTTCACCGATTTCTGAGATTTGGTTTCTGATTCTTAGAAATTAGTGACTATGGTTGTCTGGCACCAAAACATTCCGGAAATTTTGGTTGGGAATTTTTTGTGCGGGATGAACGTGTCCCATTTCAACTTTTCCACGAAGAACCTGGCATTCCGTTTCGTTGAGGCGAGGTGGCTTGGCCGTTTAACCGAACAAAGGCTTAGATCTGGTGCAAGTGGCGTGTAATGTAGGACTGACGAATTTCCATTCTCTTCGGGGAAAATTTTCTTCTTTCCTTTTCCAAAAGTCGTGTTTCATTGACATGTCGACTCAAATTTCCGCAGTCTTCTTGTGGATGGTAAGGGACAGACCATTATTGTTTGAGGGAGTGGGGTCGGCGGTGGGAAAGATCTGCTGAAAAAAAATCGTGCAAGAGGAGCCATGGGAAAAAAAATCGAGCAAGTCCTTTCTACTATTCAGGTCCAGTTTTTCAGTTAAAAACTTCTCGGGCAAGCTATTGCCGGTTTTCATGTGACGTCATCAATTTCCAAAATAAGAAATTACCAATCCTTGTGAAGTTTTAGTTTCATCAGATGTAAGACCCACTAATAACTTGACGTTTTGCAACGTTTAAGCCCGACAGGGTTCCTCATTATGTAATGGAGCACGTCGGAATTTCCAAGTTTATGCGTACCGTGACATTAAAATGGCGGCTCGATAAGGCTGTCAAGTGAGTCAAAAGATGAGTTATTGCTCAAGTTTTAACTAACTAAACAGTTCTTGCTCAAGACAAAGTATTAATTTCAATGTATCGGAGCTTTAGAGTAATAACGTTTCGTTTCAATGGCAAAACTGAATGACAGATGTTTCTGTTACTTAACGGCCGCCATGTTTGTGTCCCTCTGAGGGGCACAAACATGGCGACACCATACAAAGCTCTATAAATTTGGGTGAAACACTTTTCCGAATAACGCGCGGATGGAAAACCGTACAGACTTAAAAGTTGGCGAGGTTATTTCTATATCAATCATCTTTCATATCTCAGCTTCTTGACTTAATTTATTGAATGGTTACGATTTTTATTTTGATGGCGTGACACTGCAAACCAGCCATTGCCCACCAAAAAAATTCATGCAAAATCTAAAGGCGAGAAAAAAATTCCTGCCCCAAAAATTCCCCCGCCCCCCACGCGTCCTGAGAAAATAATGGTATGTTCCTAAACATCCCAAGGTGCTCCTTTGTTTTAATGAAAGCATAAAAAATAGAGGACAGTTAATAATGGAATGCTTCCTGCAATTCTAATGCAGAGACTGATGTAACGATTTTGATGGCTATGATGATCGTCTCGAGTCAGTTCACATTATTGCTTTAATTCTTCGATGATCTCGATTGTTGAGTAATTATGACTTAAGGTTATGGAGCGTTTTCATTCACATGGCCAGCACATATACAAATTTATTGAAACAAATGGAAATGTTTACATAAGAAAAGAGTTCAAATCCCACAGGATTGGCATGGTACACCAACATGACCGCCGTTTCATTGTTTTGGAACACCAATGTGGATGACGTGACGTCATGCTCAGTTTGCGACAAATCCCTAGAGATTTCAATGACAAAGGCGCGGAGGCCATGTTGAATGTAGTAATACAAGCTTGTTCCAGGCATTTGGTAAGTATTTGAGGAGCCGCGTATATACAACGGGTAACGACGCGAAAAATGAGTTGAAAAGGACAAGATTTCTGTAAATATCGAATGTCTCTCGATCTGAAGTTACAATTTCGGTCAATTTAAATGAAAAGTTAAGACCACCCCTCCCCTCATTTCAACGATGAACAAAAAAAAATGGTGCGATTTGGCTTTAGCGCGTGTTCATCATTGATTTGGGGGGAAGGGCTACTTTTATTTCTTATTTTACTCTGACCAGGATTGTACGTGTCCATGTCGTCCTCAATTATTTGGAATGATTTGCCATTTTGTAATTTTGACAAACCCAATGCCGGAAAAGTGTTTATTTTGGCACGAAATCTTTGAGCGTCGCGTTTTTACAGAGTATAATTTGTCTTATGAGAACACTGTTATAATCCACGGTAGTAAGGTGAGTCCAAAAATCAAATATACAGTACAAATGCGCCGTCGAAATTTATAGAATGCACTTCGAAATATGACAAGAAAACCAAGGATCCATGCAAAGAAAATAATGAAATTTGTTTTGAAAGAGAATACTGGACTAACGGCCCACTGGTTAATGCTCTGAGTTGCTGCTTTGTTCCGTAATCCAAACTTTATCACACAGTTATTACCAACTTGAACTCTTGTAAATCCATCAAAGCCGAGGAACTTACGCCTTCCCCGTGAAGAATTGAACCTAGTAGCAATTGATATGTGATACGAGAGGCCATTGATTTCTAAAGAAGCATGCACGCCATTTTCATCGTCTTGTAATTGAGGCTTCGTCACGTTATTTTCAGGTGCAACAAAAACGTACGCCAATCTTGTTTGCCTCTGCTTTAGTCTTGCTGTGATGTTGAGGAAGTTAGTATTTCTAGGTCTACTCTCGCTTGGATGTTCGGCGCGTTGGGAATGTACAATACTGCGTCCTCTATGAGAGTTGCCTAAAAGAACAAGATACCGTTTACCACGCAAAGTAATTGAGCCGACTGTTTCTCCATGCCGGTCTTCTTTTAGCTCGAAGGGCGAGTTTCTGTTATGAAAAAACGCTCCAACGTATTGGATTGGGCTGTCTGGTCTTGTCTCAATATGGTCAACTACTAAAAGAACCCCAGGTCCTAACAGAAGAAGAGCACGATAAACACTTGTAAGTCCAAGGAAAGAATTGTACCATCCAGACATTTCGCCACTCATGAAAACAACTTCTTCAGATTGTGCGGCAGCAACGACACTAGCGTCAGCAAACCATAATTTTTCGTCTTTGTAATTTAGCCATTTTTCACAGTCTCCAATTTGGCCTTCAAAGGGCCCAGAACAAGTGGGCTTGGTTGTTGGTCCAAATAAGAGTGCATTGTTGAGCCACGTGTATTTTGGCCCATAAAGGGTCTCGCTGATAAAAGGAACCCCATTAGGTGCAAATACAAACGACCCTTGGTCAGGATGTTCGTGGCCTGGATTGAAATTAGGCCATCCTAATATCCAGTCATAAGGTTTGCGTCTAACAATTTCGTTCACTGCCCTGCCATGCAGAACGCTGGACTTGAACGAGAGGAAGGTACTTCTCTCCCCATCTTTATCCAGAGCGCCACCTCCGTAAGTAACGACACCCCAGTCTTGGAAAATATGCAGATGAGGAATGTATGCATTAGGTGGTTCTCTCTCGGGAATGCTTGCATCGAAGAATAAAAATTCAGTATACAGTGTGCAGAAACGCTGCCCAAAGTTACCTTTTACCTGAGGATCTTCCAATCGTAACCTACGAATTTTACTTGCCAGCCAGTTTCCGTAACCATTTCTCATTACAAAATTATCCAAGAAAACGAGTTGACTTTCGGGACCGTAAAACCAATTGGAGTTTGAATCAGCAATGCCGACTGTCTCAGTAAAACCTGGAAGAATGGTGCGGTATAGGAACCAAAAGTGTTGTCGCAGCCAAATGTTGTTTGTCAAATCAATACCAAGGTGTCTCTTGGCCAAGAAAATGTACTGAGTCAAAGACCGTGAGGTGTACGAGCCATAAGCAACTCCTTCCTCCATGGAACCATCTACAACATGGTTTAGAAGAAACATCGTTCTGTTGAGCATGAGATGAGCTCTTTCCTTCCAAATTGTCGCTTCTTTGTTGTGGTTTTCAACGACTAAGGCACCAGTGAAAAAAGCGACGTAATTAGTTGCAACGTGATTTTGAATATACTGTGTGCCCCAAGAAAGCTTAAATGATCTTTCGTAAAGCTCCTTGCTAACCTCTGTCACCTTATGAAGGATTTTTGATCGGAGAGTGTCATTTATATTCTCGTACATGAAGTCGTAAGCCGTTGCTACAGCAACCAAGCTATGTGCCACTGGAACATCATCTACCATGGAAGCGCGTACGCGCCAGTTGGGTAAGGAGACAAAGGCGTCAAAGAACTGCATGGCAACATCTCTAGCTAAGAGATCATTGTCGTTTAAGACACAGTACATTGCTAGAGCGCCAAAGTTATTTCCGTGATGTTCGTTCCATCTGCCAGCGAATTCGTTCCAATCACGTGGAGGAAGGAACTTCGACGGTTTTTTCTTCATTTCTTCGGCTGCCTCCTTCAAGCGAGCGAAAATGTCGCGGTGCGTTGTTAGCGCTTGTTGCCGTAGACGATCTATATCCTTAGAAGAAAAATACAAATTTGGATGGTTGGGTTGCTGTTCGTGTGTTGCTGTGATCCATTGTAACAGTAGAACCACGATAAGATGAGCAGAATTCATACTTTCTCGTTTTTTGTTGAACACTGTTGAATGAGAGAGAAAGATAACAAGTCAATACTCCAATATTATAACATAACTAAAGCAAAGCACGCGCTCTGATTGGTTAATTTAGCGTCTACTATTTGCCCATGGGTGTACGCTTCTGACGTGTGTGCTAATGTTTACAAAGCAAATCTTTTGACAGACATTGTTTCTAAAGTAATGGCCGACGTCCTTCTCCCAGAAATGCGAAACTGTCTTCACAGTTGTGTGAAGATGAAACTTTATCGAGTTACTGGTGTGCAGTCGGTTGTCATGAATGAATTTTCGCGCGCTTGTTTTCTCTTGTCATGTAAGACTACACGAACATTTTTTTGTGATGTAGCTCAATAAAAGGACTTCTGTTGTTCCAATATCTCAATGTTATGTTATAAAACAAATGGTAAACGCCATAGCGTGCACTATTGAGTTATGGATGCACTTGGGAGGTTTGCTAAGCACTCAAGAAGCTAGAGTCGCACTCGGCTGTCGCCTCGTGCGACTCTTACGCTTCTTTCGTGGTTAGCAACCTCCCGCGTGCATCCATAACTCAATAGTACACGCTATGGCGTTTACCATTTGTTAAATGGCCGTTTTTATTACATTATTAGACTAAAGACACATAACCCGTCTGGACGAACTTGGACGTTTTCTTAAACAAGTTTGGAATCTTAAACTCCGAAAACGGATCTTACGTTTCTTTAATGAGGGTATTATAAACGCTCCCAAATTGAACTCAAATTAGGGTGCACGAATTTCTTTAGGGAAATTAAAGATTGGATTCTTCAACCCAATTGTGTTTATTTATATAGTTACTAAACAGATCAATCCAAGATCATTCGGATAATGGTGCATTAAAGGAATAGAACAATCTTTGCTCCGGGTCCCGGGGGGGGGGGACACTACCATATAAGGGCTATATAGGTATGTGCCGCTGTGAAGGGTATGGTTTTCAAGCAGTTTACTCTAGGATAGGGTATATAAATCAGAGCGTTTAGGTCTAGAATAGGGTATAATTTTTCACAAAACTGACTAGTTGGTTGAAGATTTTATCTAGACTAAGGAAACCAGGAATTGCCACTCAAAAATATAAAAAAATCAAATCGGCAAGTTTAAATTTACGCAAATCATCCTCAACAGTGTCTATTAATGGGGGATTTGGGAAGTTTACTTTAGTATAGGTTAGCAAAATTCAGCTGAACTAGCTCTGGTATAGGCTAAGGGTTCCAGGGTCCCAGCGGCACATCCCCACTCAGAAATTCCTAAAGTACCTTCCTCCCTCCCGGGCTCAGGGTGCACGTGGATTCTTCGAATCCAACCTTTGATGTACCATGATCCGAATGATCTTGGATTTATCTGTTTAGTAACTGTATAAAGAAACACAATTGAATTTAAGAATCCAATCTCAGATTTCCCCAAAGAAAAGTAACCACATCTCAGTGTAAAGGCATACATAAGAAGGATTATAGGTCAAAAAAATCTGCTTAAGTGGGTCTTGAACGACAAACTTGATCGACGAATTGAAGCCTTAGTGCGTGTGATAGCTCTTCCCGTTTTTGCAATAGACGCATGAAACGGAAACTACATAATTTTGGACGAATTATTCGTGTCCAGTGTAAGCACAGCACTGTGGCAGTCCTCAATATCTGCAATAATTGAAATTAAAGCCATTTTTTTCGTGTCCGATCTAGTTTATAGGGACTCTTTGCTGACGTTGGTGATTTTACCTTAAGGACCAACAAACAGCTTTACGACGTGTAGCCTGAGAAGGCAGCATGCTATCTATGAATCGACTGCAACGTTCTAAGAGCTTGCCTCACTTGAAAATCGGCGAAACGGTTAACTCCACGGGCTATAATGAAGGTGATATTGGCTTTCAAACACTGCCAAACAGTGCTGATAACCCAATTAAATCCCTTGCAACATCTCGAGTTGACAAAAACACGTTACACAAAAAGTATTTAATACATTGGAACCATGCTCTCAGTCAATCAATCAATCAATCAATCAATCAGTTAATCAATTAATCAATCATTTATTTTAACACGTTTCGTCGAGGAGCTAAGAACTTGTTCAAAATATGAACGTGTATAAATGAGAACTATAGTAATTACAGCTAATAATATTATTCTATTCTAGCTAATAATGTTATTAAAGGCATCAATGTTGTTAAAGACACCCGCTTATTTCAGGCAATATTTATTCATCCCAACGAAAAGATTGTGTATTTTCTCTTTGGCTCCGTCCACCATACGCTGGAGAAATTTGAAAATGCGGCTTTCTTTCTACGGTTAGGCTTACCGTCCACACTGATCTATCACGTAAATGGACCTTTGTGAAAATGCTCTTCGAATCAACCTGGATGAATTTGAAAACACTTGCGCTATAGTGTACACGAAAAACATTTTGAAAACGGAGCTTTCTGAAAACGATGACGTTACGATAAACGTGATAACAACCGGTGATCGTTGCGTTTTCAGATTTCTCCGGCGTAGTGTTGATGAAGAGTGAAAACGCCGTTTTCAAATGTCTCCGGCGCAGTGTGGTTTGCCCTTCCAATTAATACGGACTACGGACGTTTGCTCGATGCAGTTCAGGCAATTCAAGTCACAGACTATTCAAATGGTTACGAATCTGGTAACCATTTGCGAGGCATTTCTACATTTGAATGAGTGTAAGGTTTTCAGATTGAACTCAACTTAGGGTGCTTTTCAAGGGGGAAATCAAAGATTGGATTCTTAAATCGAAATGCGTTTCTTTATATCGTTACTAAGATCACTTGGATCATGGCACATTAAAGGGACACAGTCAGCTTTGGGACCGTGCTAACCTGGACGCTAGTTTTCTCACTTTGAAAAAAGTTCACCTCAACCTGAAATCAAAGTACATCTAGAAATCCGCTTCAATCTTCGCAATGTTTTCCTTGATTTTCAACTGTTTAATGAAAAACTTGTTTTTGAGTGTGCTTTTGCTCATCCTATGATAATATTTTTATCATATTTGGTTAAAAAACAGTATGGATCGCGTCTCTGTGATATGCAAATTAGCTATGAAATGGTATCTAATGCGCATGTGCGCAAGCTGACTGTGTCCCTTTAAAGGAACCGAAGAATCTACTCTAAGCAAGGTTTCTTCGGTTCCTTTGATGCACCATGGTCCGAGTGACCGTGGACTTTCCCAGAGAAAAGCACCCTTAAAAGTTACAGTTAAGGCTTTAAACATCAGTCAGTTTCATTTAAATTGTATGCTTTAGTCTTTGCATTGACTTTAAATCTGTCCGTGAGGTCTAACGTATGAATTGTGCGAATGAATCCCATGAATTCCCACCCACCAGTTGTCATGACCACTAATGGAATTGCAAAAGCTTTGTATGACTTTGAAAATTAAACAAACATTTCACCATTTGCAATTCAAATCGAAGCATATGAGCAATTTAGCGGTCAAATTGTAATCTTTGAGCCTCTACCGAGCCTTTTTTATTTCTTATTATCTTAAGTTTTCGCTTTAAAACGTAGCTGAACCACAAATACAGGCAGACTTGCCTGAATTTAAGCCGTCGATTTGATTCAATTCACTCTGCTTAAATTCTGGCTGCAAATAGAAGTAATAGAATTTGATTTGACGAGCGTTCATTTCCATAGCGTTATCACACCATAACGACAAATTTCTTTAGAAGATACCGATAGCTGTAACAAAAGCTTCACAGCCGTTATTTTTGGATATAGTATTGTGGCCTCGTTATACTCACGAACGCTTCCATTCATATTTAATTTAGTCATGGACAAATTAGACGTTATTTCCAAGCGCGAAACCTCGAGTAAAAAGCAGTTAGGCATCTATTCATGGGAACCTTTAGATTTTTATTGAACTCCAGAAAGTTTTCCTGAAGTCTCAATATCGGGGCGTTTGGCTTTCCTGCGGTCAAAGAAGGCCGACACAAAAACGCAGCCGAAATGTACTCATATACAAAAAAAAAATAACCTTTCATGACCGGTGGAAGTTGTACCGGCATCATATCAGAAGGGTCTCAGAGGGTTACCTGTAAACATAAACTGATAAAACATTTCGTGACCGGTGGAATTTGAGCCTAGGTGCACGATAGTTGCCATACCTTAGTTAGTTTTCAGTTGTCTGTAACATTCGAGTATCACTGACATCTTCCGTGAGGATCCCGCAGTTTCCTTCTTACTTTGCCCAGCTTAAGCACTGAACACTCTGAAGAACAATCGTGGTTATCACTGCCGAGATTTGTTTGATATACTGACTCCATTCAGATGCAAATGAAAAACTTCTTTTATGCACTTTAAAAACAAATCTGCATATTTATGCTCAGTATGTAATTGTCGCGTAGCACAAAACCACAACAGGCCATTTTCGAGTTGCCTTTTTCCAGTGTTTCTTCACGAGTGCTCGTGAGTCCTCGTGCAAAACTAACTGAAACGAGTGTGATCGGCACGAAAATGACGCTATGACTTGATACGCGGGACCGTAATAGGCAACTGTTTGTTTTATCGGACAGCTGTAATTTACATCCTTTTCTAGTCAGTCTATTATTAATACAAGTCCTTAAACCAACTCAAGCGGATAGTAACGCGACCAAGGCCCCGTCCACAATGCAATGCGCCGGAGGAATTTGGAAAGGGAAGTTTCACTCTGAAAATATATCGAATGCTTTCCGTCCACACTACGCCGGAGAAATTTGAAAAAGCAACAATTGCTGGTCATTTTGTATTTGTGTTTGTAGAAATCTCGGTCTGGGAAATAACATAATTATCGTGGCGCCATCGTTTACGAAAACTGGCTCCGTTTTCGAAATGTTTTCCTTCCACACGAAAACGAAAGCCGGCGTTTTCAAATTTCTCCGGTTTCAAGAGCTTTTTCGGAAAGCTTCTTTTCCACGACGGATTCATTAGTGTTGGACGGTAAGCCTAACCGTAGAATAAAGCTACGTTTTCATATTCCTGCGGCGTTATGTTGTGAAGAGCAAAACAGAGGAAACAATTTCAACAAATAATTGGAGGCGAAAGTTTTCACATGAAAATGAAATTATATTTAAGCTGGCCCGAACCTTTTTATGCGTTGGTTACATGATTTTTGACTCGCGCGTTTTAGCAGAAACGCTTTTTTTCCGATTTCTTTGATTTTTGTTATCTTAAATCATGGTGCAAAATATTTCAGTTTTGGGGAATTTGACGAGAATGTGTTTGGCGTGCACGTTGTAACGGAGAAGTTTTCTAACATGCTCTTATTCTCAACGCTTGTAAAAATACACTTTTTGTTATTGTAAATACATTTCCACTTTGTAGATGTTGACATATACATGTTGGTATATATTTTTCACTTTGCATCATCTTATGTTAAGCGTTAAGTTAAATTACTCGGATGCATTGTGCTTAATTGAAGCCCTTGTGTTTGGTTGAAGTTCAGCACTAATTGGAACCAAATATTGACTTGAATGGCTTTGAGCTAAGAGCTGAACTTATCTTTTGTAATGTCTTCTGTAATATTTAACAAGCCAATGTGTTCCTAGGCAACTGGCCTTAAAAGATTGTTTTGTTAAACTTTGTTCGGGACCAATACGGCTGTACGTTTTTACCCCAAACCAGTTGACTTTATTCTTTAGCAGATAATAATGACTTAGTTTGGAATCTCAAAGTGTTTTGAGTTACTTAAATAAATCCGGCAATCCGTTTTGAAGCCATACCAGTTGATATCAGCGACTAATCGTGCCTATAACAAAATTCTTGATTCTGATTGGTGCACGGTCACGTGGGTATCCAATTACAGGTGGACCCCAACCACTTATTAGAATTTTTTTTCTCCCCAACCTTCCTCGGCTTCAACAATTCAAGATGGCGGCCAAACATTTCGCAAAGAAATACTGAGCTTCCGGTGAAATACATATCAAGTTAGTCTGCCCTGACTTATAGTTTCCAGTAAACATTCACGAAAAAAGAAATTTTGGAATCGCTGATTTTCAATGAGAAGTAATCGCAAAAGTTATTTCTGTGCACACGCGTGTCGCGTGATTGTGCTGCTTTTGACGCAACTGATTCATCTAACCTACCACACGTTCTTTGATCATGGTAACTTCTGTATACCCTTCCCTCGGTATAACTCTGCTTGTTGGCGTTTTCTTAGACATTTTTTTTAACTGACAAATAATATAACTTTGGCCCTAATTAGCTGGGTTACAATTATAGAAAGTTACCTTAATTAAAACGCCTACACATTATCTTCAGTCAACACACCCGATATGCATAGAAAAATGCGAAGCAGCTGCCTCAGTCAAACAAACAAGTTTAATTTTTCAAAGCATTTATGTCTCGACAAAAGAAGTTAATTATTTCCGAGAAGTCCGAATGTAATTCAAGTGCATTTTTACCTATTTTCCGTGGGAAAAAATAAAATAGCTGAACGACTGATTGATCGAATTGAAGGTTTACGACGATCGAAAGAGCTGCAGAATACTTAAGACTCGAATAGACAAGAAACAAACGAACTTTGTTTGCTTTGAACAGCTTCTTAACAATTTGTCTGACACAAAGATTTTTAAAAAAGAAAAACAAAATACATGAAACTCACAATAAAACTAACAGAACTCTTACATGAACAAGGTTTTGAATAGGCCAATTGACCCCTCATCGTGAGATGACATAGAACTAATAGAAATAAAGCTTTTACGTTTCTTACTATGTATTTTGCATCCGTTTTTTTGTCATGATAATAATCAAGTTTTAAGAATGAATGAATGCTAGACCAGAATACTTTACCACCAGAGGTTCATTCTTTGAAACTGCAATGAACTAAAATCGACTATTTTAGCTTTAAATTTAACTCGCATTTTAGCGCTAGAAGGATTTTTACACCCGAAGTGCGAATTTTAGAGATTCGATTTTAACCTAATTGAAATGAGATGGGCCGATATAGCTTTAAAGTAAGTTCATAAATTGCTATTATTAAGACAATGAATTGCAAAATTATTTCCTCACTGACTTCTCTGTTTTGTCTAATAGGCCATAATTATTTTCTGTACTTTTGGACCTCTTCTCGTAGAAGCAGGTAAGTTGTATTATTGCATTTTTACCATAATCTGAAGGATTGCATACTCTTAGCAGCTGTGTGCTGATTTAGTTTTTCGTAGGCGGCAGCAGTTGCTACCAAAAAAAAATCGAAATTGAAAACACTCTTTGTTTTTCAAAATGCAATTTAAAAAGTCATCTATAGTATTTCGTTCTCGCGTCAAAAAAAGTCATCGAATGAATTCGATTCTCTTGCAAACTCCATGCCTCACGACAACTTCACCTGAAGTTTCCTTGGTATAAATATTTCATTTGCGTTCTAAAATTAACTAAAAGTGAAAACGGAGAACATTTTTTACAAACAGCAAATTCCACTTGCTGGATACGTTGCTATCTCATGGTGAAGTTGCAAGGACTGCAAATGTTTTGAAGCCGTTAATTCAATTCAAACTTGCTTATTTTGAGAGAAATGTGAATTATCGAGAATCTTATGATAAACGTAATGCCTATAGATAAAAAACCAAGATTGAATTTGGAAGCCTTTTTAAAGTTTAAGAAAGATTCGTTACGGCTCGGTCGATAAGTAGCTAGAATTGATCCTTCGTTAGGGCTTCAAGGCTGGAAAACGTTCGCCTAAATATAAATTTTCGAATTCACGTTGGTGTTCCATCTTGATTACCCCAATCCGAACATTTTTGTTTGTCTATTGTTTATTACGTCAGATTCCTTTCGAAGATTTCCTTGATTTCAAGTCGCATCTGTATACAAGACTCCATCATAATCAAACAAGTCGGTCAATTCGAAAAAAGGTTTCTAAGAAGTGGTCTTAGTAGAACTTGAAAACCAAAAAAAGCCCAGTTAGTAAGTCTCACGGAGGTCAAAGGACTCGTTTTTTGCTGTTACTAGAGAAGTTGTTTGCGTCATGAAAAATGACCACTGATGACTCAATTGATTATCGATGATTAGGCTTTTTTTATCTCGTTACTATAGCATCAACTGAAGAAAAGGTGGTGGAAGTAAAAGTGCTGAAAAACGCTGGAAACCGTTGCGAGTCCTCTTTATTGAGGGAGCTTTTTAACGAGAATTTTTTACGGAAAAATAAAAACGCTGGGGCGCGCTGGTCGCTTAAGACTTCGTCTCAAGACTATGGTGTTAAAACTATGACGCTCAAACGTTGCTGTTTTTTGTTTTGTTTTGTTTTGTTTTGTTTTTTTTTTTCCAGTTGAAATATTGGGTAGATGGAGCCTAGACGAGCTGGACAACGGCCAGCTTATAGAATCACTAAGTCAGAATGCTTCCTCCACCGTACTGGTTGCTCGCGAGGGTGCCACAAATACCCGCTTGGGGGTACTGAGCGTAGAAGACGTCAACCATTTGAGTATCGCTGTTCCCAACGGCGACTGTCTTGTGGATCTTGATGCATGTGGAGAAGGTTTTGGTGTCTCTTTCTGGATAAGATTCAAAGGTTGAGTATCACTATAAGCTGCTCTAAGGGATTTGCAGGGTAATTTAAGCGTTTTTTTCGACTCGCCCTTCGCGCTCTTGGACGTGCTCATGCTTTTGTATCGCGATACGTGCCCTGTCTCGCTAATCCACATGCTCACATCAGCACCAAAACTTTTTCTTGAAAATGTATGTTGTTTACTGGATTGGGCACATAGGAGACTATATCAGTCCAAATACGCTTCGTGCCTGCAATCAGACATTTATACGAGCACTAAACCGAATAAAATGAACTAAAATTTTCCGTTGCGTTCGCTCTGTGGTGTTATTTATCCTGTCGATCTTAAAGGGGACTCTCTTCCTTTCTTCCTTTCAGTTTTCAAACGTGTTTCGAATAGTTTGGAGCTAACTACCTCATTGTGAATTATCAATCATATTCAGAATAGAACGGTCTTTATTGAGTGTTGTAAAACCAAAACCGGCCTCAAGAGTCCTCATGGGCCCGATGAGGATGAGTGAGTGAAAACCAAAACCAAAGTAATCACGCTAGCCGATCACAAAGGACACAGACAATACAGTTAGCCAGTCAAATTCGAAGAAATTACATGTAGCTGACGCGAAGCGCGGGAAAATGTGTGCGAACGCGTCACAATTGGTTTTGGTTTTACTTCTGATTGGGTGCAAAAGTAGCGCGATATCTTTAAGCCAATCGTGTATCATAGAAAGTGCAAAACCAATTACTTTTCGACCTTCGTTAACAGCATTTTTAATTTCGTTCCCGATTTGTGAGTTGTAATACCTCATGCGAACACGTTTCACAGTGAAACACGCTTCAATCGTGATTGGAATAAAATGTACCGGACTAGCTAGTGTGAACGCGGACATTAACTTCCCACAATGCCATTGTGTGGTTACGTCTGCTTTATATATAGCCACGCAATATTCCTCTGTTATCGCTTGGCCTTTTCGTGACGACCCTCACAATGGCTTTAGATGC
Organism: Orbicella faveolata; assembly: GCF_042242905.1. NCBI lineage: Eukaryota > Metazoa > Cnidaria > Anthozoa > Scleractinia > Merulinidae > Orbicella > Orbicella faveolata. The sequence continues at coordinate 4,287,559 of NW_028301555.1, forward strand.
AAGGTGTAAACGATACCTAGGTGGACATTTTTCTGTTTTCTTTAAACAGGACTTATATCAGACATCATTGGAGACACTTACAACCAGGAGACCACATTGAGAGGCTGGTTAGATGTTGTCACGAGTCCTGCGTTGCGTTGGATAAACTGTTATCGAGCGGCACAACATGGCTGGGACGCATCCAAGTTTCACAGTAGATGCGACTTTAAGGGCCCCACGGTTACCCTGGTTAAAGTAAAGAAGTTCGTTTTCGGAGGATTCACAGACATCGATTGGGGAGGTGAGATCGACTTGGCTAAAAAAATGTACTAGAATTAGAACTTGCTTTCATTATCGCTTTATCTTACGGACTATATGTTAACGTAAATACTTAAGTCCCGTCTACCTTTCTAACTACTAGCCTACCTACCTACCTACCTACCTACCTACCTACCTACCTACCTACCTACCTACCTACCTACCTGCCTGCCTACCTACCTACCTACCAACCTACCTACCTACCTACCAACCTACCTACCTACCTACCAACCTACTTACCTTTCTACCACTACCCACCCACCAACTCTCGTTAAAGAGGACACCCTCGAGACTGTCACAAGGAGAGTCCGCAGTAGAGGTGTCTCATGAAAATGGCTCCATTTTTAGTTGTGTCGCAATTTACGTATTCAGTTATACCCTTTGAAGATTTTTAGTTCTTTTGAATCTGTAGTACACATCTTCTTTGACACATAATCATCTAATGTAGGCCAAAATAGTGCACAAACAAGTAAACATTCTTAAGCTGCAGAATAATTAGGTTATTCAATACGTCCAAGTTGTCCGTGTTAGCGAGAAAAGAACAATGAAAATAACCGGGAGAAACTCCTATATGAATGGGAAAATATGAATGAAACCCCTAAAGGAGACAAATCTGAGCGTGGTTAGATCTTTATTTGACCCCTGTAAGATACCACTTAAAACGGAATAGGCTGGATTACCAGCCGCTGTTAAGGAAAGGAGCCCACGCTTGTAGACCAGACTCGAGAGACCCGTGGAAATCGAGTCTGAAAACGAAAATATGAGAGTTTTTTCACTCGTATTTCTTCGAGTGTACCCTTTAATATACTTTGACAGCTAAAAATAGTGGCGTTTCGTCATGAATGCACTTAGTGAGACCACAATCCTTGATTTACACCTCTAAGCGAGGGGTCGAGCATCTCCGGCCTTTTCATATGGGATTTCCTCCCCCGGGGCCTCTCTCTTTCCCTCCCTCCCTCCCTCGTTCCTTCCCCACTTTGGGACCAAATAAAGTGTCCGCAATTCCGAAATAGCGGTAGTTACTTCGAAACATTTCTTTGTGTTTTTTTCCCTTCTGCCTTGTTACGTACACAGGGTCTACAGGCTTCAAAAATAGCAGCACCTCCTTCTTATTTACCCTTGCAAACATGGACGGCACAGCGGGCGTTAAACTTGATGTGCAAGACACTTCAAAAGCGATTTACAGCGATCCGTCTTACGGGCCATGCTTTGGTGATGGCGACCTTGTTATAAGTGACATGGCTGCCAAAAATCTTAACTCAAGCAGTCATCTCGGTACTTCTTACAGTCTGCCAAACGCGATCTTTCCTGGCAGTGTCGATGCTGTTAATTTTTTGGCAGGGAGTGAATACTTTATGCCTGACGATTTGGAAGTGTTTTATATAGGTAGGAAAAAATGAAGAAAAAAATACCATAGTTAACTTTTGACTCATATTTGTCCCAAAGGTGTTTCCTTTGTTTGTTTGTTTGTTTTGTTTTGTTTGTTTGTGTTTTTGTTTGTGTTTGTGTTTTTGTTTTTCTTAAAGAGCTCACACTCCGGGATGGAGAAAAGGCCCTTGCCGTAAGAGATGTGGCGTTTTAAAAATGTTTTGTCGTGTAGTTGGATCATGAAAGGGATTTTGTGTCTGAATACGAGAATACGAATAGTAAAACTCTGCACAAATGTAAGAGGTTTGGATGAGGTAATGGAAACTAAGTTCTCAGTTAAATTCTCCGGCGACAATTTCTCAGTTATCAATTTGGAAATCATAATCAACATAGAGTTTTGACGATTTTATTTTTTCCGTTTTCTCTTAAGTTGTGGTTTCAACTGAGAAGATATATCAAACACCCAAGACAGTGTTTGATCACATTTCCAAACACCTCGTAGCTCGTCAAAAATACTCCGTTAGCAGTGTCATATTTTCAATTCTCTTCTCGATGTTTCGAAATGTGGTCGAACACGGTCCTTCCTGTTTTATATACTACATCGTGAGTAAAAGTAAAAAAAATATAAGCCAATTGCCCTAATACATTCGAGGAATCTTCTTAACGGAAGTATTTCGGCGTTTTGATATGTCTTAAATTTGTTTTGACGCACAGCAACCAAATTACTATAAATTCTCAGTTGCTCAACATTTAAAGAAATGATCTTTTAAACCTTGAAACTGCAAGCCAGGTTTAAAGAGAGCAAAACTGTGCATTTCGTACCATTAAGGCTGTGACATATAACAAGTACCATCTTTTTTAGTCAACATTTTGTTTAATTAAAGTTCTTGCATACAGTGAAAACCCACCTTACGGTCACCTCGTTAACACAGTCACCTCGTTATTACGACCACTTTTTTTGTCTCGGCGAAACGCCCATACATTTTCTTATAAGAAAACCCCGTTAATGTGGTCACCCCGTTGATACAGCCAACATTCTGAAATCCGAACCTGTATAATTCATTATAATTCTACTCCGTTTATACGCCCGCTCAAATTAACCAGCTATGTTCATCTTTCCTTCTTAGTACTTTACTCACTGATACAAGTTCCATTGATTTTTTTTTTAAACTATATCTGCACTCCGAATGATTATTAAAGAACAATTAAGACGTTACTCGATTTAGACGAGTCATGAGGTTTGACCTTACCGGCCGTTAATACGACCACATTTTCATGGCACGTTGGCGCTCGTATATGAGAGGTTCCCGTGTATTTAATGGCAGACATATTATTTTGTTTTTGTTTTTTTCTTTAATAAAGAGTGCTTCCATCCACTGGGCATGGAAAATGGCGATATTCGGGACAGCCAGATAACACAACTCACTGGTAACTACAAGGGGCCCGGTGACATTAACAACGCTCCTTGGCAGGCAAGATTGAACAACCCGTCAGGTAACACATGGATTCCTTCGAATCCAAGTGTGGCCACATTAATCGTGGACTTGGAAGATGTTTATCATGTTATTGGAATAGAAGCCCACGGTAACAACAAAGTTCCAGGCAAACCTGGATATCCAACTAATTTTGAAATTCAATATAAGCCGAGGTTAAATTCGTCATCTTGGGTTCCTGCTCATTCGGTGAGTATTATCAGTCAAAGGAGCTCAATCACGGTATTTTGAGTTATTTCGGCCACGTACAAAATTACCTATAAATTGAAGGAAACCTGAAACTAATGATTTACTAAGATAGAAAAACACCAAAGAGGTAATAATAAACCATAAAGGGACAAGGATGGTTAAGGATGGAGAAGACTGACAAGGATTACAAACGATGAACTTCAAAAATCTAGGCTTAACTTTTCAAGATGCCGAAAACGCCGTGTCGCAGCTCCTTTAAAGAAGTTGCGTCAGAGACGGAACATGTTCAGATGTATGGCCACCTTTTTTCATGTTTTATTTTCCTCAGTCTCCCTCAGTTGTGATGTTAAATCAGTAAATTTAGCTTGTATTGTATTAATTCTCATCGAGATAATCGGACACCGAGGGTACTCCCACGTGAAAAGGTTAGGGATGCTCGTCAGAAAATTTGAATTGTCCCCTAAGGGAGACCAATCTGGCGTGGCTAGAGCTTTATTGTACCCCTAGCAGATACCGCTTAAAACGGACATTTTGTCTTCAAGTGCACCCTAAAAGATACCTTGATGGCTAAAACTAGTGGTCACTGTAAGCGAGACTAAATTTACATACGTGATTTTAACACCCTCTAGCGATACGAGAAGCATATCCGTCCTTATGACAACTATTATTAATTCTTTAGCTTTTTTTCGGTTTGGTTAAGTTCTGTACTGTGACCCATATTCAGCGTGTCTCAGTAACTTGTGAACAAAATCGACTGCTAGCGTCTCCCTCCACTATTTGTTGTACTGTTTGTGTCCTTCACTAGTTATAAAAACGATCAAAGTGATATACAGATTAGCGTAGCTCCACGGCCGGTTTTTTCAGAGCCCGATTAAGCTAACCCAGGAAAAGCGAGAATTTAGATTTGAGTTTTGTAACTTTGCGGTGAGGTTTTTTGTTTATATTGTTTGGCCTTCTCAAACGACGCAAAACATAAGCAGTGAAAAGCATTTCTATACCAAAAAAAGTTATAATTCGGTTAACTTTTAATCCCGAGTTAGCGTTAACCAGCTTCCCAGTAACCCTCTTCTGATTACAGAAAGTTAAACTGGCTTGACTATGCGATACCTGGTCAGCGGTCAACTTTTAAAAAAGCATGTGACCTCTATAAGCTCTAAACTTGAACCTGCGATATGGCACGTAATGCTGGTCAGCGGATACCTTGTTTTGACAGGTGTCAATTAACCAGAAAATGGATGCCCAATATCAAAGATGTGCGCTGTATATAAACCAAGGCTACTTGTCTCAACCTATTGGCTGGAGTATGGCCACCATGTTGCGCGACGTCGTCGTCGTGCGTACGCGCCCACGAGCAATACCGCTAGCCATTATAACCATGAGCAATTCACGGGTTCCTACGAGTATGGTGCTCCGCCTAGCGGCTCGCCGGAGCTCCGCTTATAAATACCATCTTGGTAGCTACCGTAAATGCCACGGCCGGCTTATTTGTAGGCTTGATGGCCAGCCGCTCTTCGAAAAAGAAATTAAGCCCGGTCTCTTTCCCGAACTCACTCTCTTCCCGTGGAGGAACGTAGACCGGTCTCATGCGAGCGGCGGAAATCGAGCCTAGGTTGTTTAAAAACGTGGATAACGTTATCCAGGGCAAATCACTATTCACTTATTGCTAGTTGTAATTTGTTGAGTATAGGAATTTATACTTAACTCAGTAAACTAATTGGGCCACTTAGGAATAAAAACATAGGAATAGAAATTCATTAACGGTAATAGAAATTCCTTAACTTATGAGATGACTTTCTCGATCTTTTTAGGGTCTGAGCTTAGACGACGCATTTTCAATCAAGCGATTTCTCTTCGTCCCGTCATTTCAAGCAGAACATCTTAAGTTTATCCTCAGTCAATGCGTTAATGATGAATGTGGTTTTGCAATAGAGATTTATGGATGTTCCGCAAGTATGTGTAATAATAATAATAATAATGATAATAATAATAATAATAATAATAATAATAATAACTTTATTTAACTGTCAAATGTATTTAGCACTGTTGTGCTAATTGAGGACACTGTGAATAACCAAACAAATATTGCAAATAGAACACAAATTATTAAGAATTCCAACTGGTGGGAGGCTGACCAGTTGGTTATTTACACAACGCGGTGGAGGAGTTGAACTCGAGACTACCGAGAACAAATCTAGATCGCGGTAGGAAGGTGGATTTTAACCAGGGACCTCCAGATTTCAAATCCAGCGCCCTAAACAACTCAGCCACGCCGCCTCCCAATTTGTGTTTAATCAGGCTCTCTTCATCTTTAGTATTCATGATCACCTAGTAAGTAAACGTGTTCAAATCTGGATCGGTAGGTCTGGCCTGGATGCTACTCTTTGTATCGTCTCGTGTTGTGTCGATTTGTTGTTTTGTGCCTTATGAGGATCTTACGGGATGGTAACTTTAGCAGCAAATGGTTAATATTTGGGCTTTTTTACTCCAAACGGGTAAATTTTTGTCCCGTTTTACGGCTACTGAAAGGTCAACCGCATTGAGACCCTCCTGTATATGATCCGTGCTGTTTGGTCAATTCTTTGTTCAACCCTTTTTTGTTATGCAGTTGTGTTTGACGGTTGTTCTGTGTTTGGTTCGGTTCGTATGCAAGCTATGGGGTGAGCCAACCAGATAAGAGCTAATATAATAACTTGAGCGGTGTTCAATAATAAATTCTACAATATTTGTTTGGGCCGGACCCATTGTGATCGTCCCTGAATATGTGTTCGTCGTTGTGCATCAAATCTGTGATTTGCCCCGATACTTGTGTTTGAAATCTCGTAAGGCAAAAAAGTGCTTTATCCATGGAACCGAAACAAATAACCGGAGTTCTGATAGATGGATCTTTTTTTTTTTTTTTGCACCTGATCGCGACATATTCAAAAGCAAATTTCTCGAAAACCTCAGGTGCTTGATTCCGATTTATTAATAAGCAACGCATTCAAGTAGTTCGCGAATGGGCTAGTGTTATAGCTTACACATGCGCCGACTGGCGAAACCATCCCTTAAGTCCTATCTCATATTGTAAGTGGAAGTAGGTCACATTTCCTGAAGAAACGGAGGTTCCACTGTATTTTAAAATTAAGGGTTGCAGGAACATTCTTCATTTCCCTTTAACACTGAATGATTTAGTCGTATAAGGTTGTCGTAACATAATAAATGGTTGGAACCCAGGAGTATCAGTAGTTTCTATAGTGTAATCGCCCGGATGAGGGTAGTCCTGAAAAAAAAACTGTTGTTGGTGACTAGTCACCAACAACAGTTCTTTTCAGAACTACCCTCACCCGGACGATCACACTATACGAACTCAAGTGAATAATGTTAGTCAGTCGATGATGTTGTAAGTCTGGTTCGTTGAAAGTGATTGGTTAAACAAGTTTAGCCATGATGGTATTGGCTGAAAGACTCGTGTAAAGTTTGTCAGCAGTCATTGGTCGATTCTAGTAAGTTTCCATCAGTGTTTAGTCAGATCGGTGTGTATGAGTTCCACTTATTGTTAGTCAATAGATAGTTAACGATTCCGTACGTTTCTTTTTCTCTCAATCTCCAATAACTTATGTTATTTATATTTACTCCATTCAGGGTGGTGTAACAGAGCGCTTCGTATGGAAAGCATTACCGCTTCGTCTTTCTTCTCACAATATCAGCCCGATGAAGCTCTGCTCGATTCTTCTTCATGTTGGAAACCTCTAACTGACAATGACCCTAACGACTACTTGCAAGTTGACCTGGGAAGTGTCAGACTACTAGAACGCGTGGTCACTAAGGCGTTAACCTCTCAGACATATGTGGAGTCGTACAAAATCCAATACAGCGTTGATGGCATAAAATGGCAATTCTACCCTAACTTCGATGGCACGCCAAAGGTATTGACGTACATGTACTTTAGTCATAAACATTACTATCTCTGTATGGCTCCCTGGCTTCGCATGGACGGATGACGGGCAAAGGGCAAAGAGCATTGCGGTCAAACGAAACAAATGTGCAAGAAAAAAAGTATTTTGTGACTAGTTTATCATTATCACTGTTCAACGTTCCACACTTTATCAGTTTTTACTGAAAAAAGGTCTAAGTATTTGAAAACTGGGAAATGCGGACTTCCCTGCGCCATTTGTCAAAGCAGAAGTTTTTTCGGGTGCGGAGCGTTTTAAACGTAAAGAATCTCAGTTTTTTTTATCTTTAATCTTTAATCTTTAAGATTCAAGCAAGAGTTTTTTCGGGTGCGGAGCGTTTTAAACGTAAAGAATCTCGTTTTTTTAGAGAGAGAAAGTGAAATAACAGTATGTTTACACCCAGCAGCTATTTTATATGTTCTTGCTTGGGCTTCCATGTCATAGCCTGCGTCACAGCCGCGGCCATGATACAGGCTAACATTTCATGGTAAATGAAATTTCCAGAATGAAAATAAATATTGCCTGACACATTAGCTTCGGACACACCTCCTTCGGACGTCCGACAGTATTCGGACGTACTTTCGACAGGATTCCTCCGATTTTGTAACTACAGATGCGGGATTCGAGGGTGAATAGTGAATAGTTCTCGTAGTATTGTAATGCAGGTATTTTTTTTTTGTGTGTGTGATTTTTTTTTTTCTCCTAATGTAACAAAATGAAGTTATTAAATATGGACCCCGTCAACATAATTGAACAATTTCAATAGATCTTGTTTCCGCTACTATTTTTGCTAAAAGAAACATTAACGGAAAATGGATCTTCATTCCAGGACAACCACGTGACTCCAACTGCAACGGCGCACCCGAGGATCATGTTATATTACGTGACAATTTTCTGTTCTCTCTATTTCTCTAAGGTGTTCACAGCTGGTAGTAATCTTTCCACAGTACTTCTTGAGTCCACGGTGCAAGTACGTTTCGTTCGGTTCTATCCGGTCAGCGGAGAAAAGTGTGTCAAGTTGGAGCTCCGTGGCTGCGCGTCAATGAAAGGAGGATGTGAGTATGAATAGCTGGTGTCACGTGTTTATCACGTGTTTGTTGAGTGAGTGGCTAAGGTCACGTGTTCGCAAAGGAATAGTTACGGTCGCGTGTTCGCAAAGCAGTAGAAGGTCACGTTCTTGTACATCGTGTGATGGTAAAGCGAAGAGCTATAATAAAGTTTTGTGCTCATGTAGGACTAAATATTACCAATGGCCCACTATTTTATTTTTCTCTCAAACGCCCGCTAGCTCTTTGGAATAGTGTAAAAACGTTGTTGTACCTGAATGTTCCTTGGTTGCTGTCCGAATATGGGAACATGAAGCATATTATTGTCGAATCGTTTTCTTTCTTTTTTTTTTTTTTTCTTTATTCACTGTTTGTAAAACCATAGCACATTTGCAGATTCTCAGCATGACATACTTGATGAACTTAAAAAGAGCTCTGTATGCTGGAAACAACGTATAAAACTGAGATGAAGATATTGTGTACAGTTCAGTGCACAGTTCGGAAGTGCTTTACGAGGCGAGCAGGTTTAGTTTCATTAGTTAAAGGAGCTCAGTTACGGTATTTTGAGTTATTTTGGTCACCTACAAATTAAAATTACCTTTAAACTGAAGGAAACCTTAAAATAATAGCTTACTAAGATAGAGAAACACTAAAGAGATAATAATACCTCATAAAGGGAAAAGGATGGTTAAGGATGGAGAAGACTAAACTGGATTACAAACGACGTATTTGAAAAATCTAGGCTACACTTTTCAAGATGCACAAAACGTGACGTAGCTCCTTAATTTTTGAAGAATTCGTCAGAAACTGGGAAAAAATCAAGAGGTATACTTACCACTTTCATCAATTTTATTCGGCATCTTAAATCTTCAGATGCTGAAATATTGTCATCTGGTAGTGACCCTGGTAACGACACTGGCGTGCTGGTTTACTCTGAGTCAATGCTTAAGGCACAGTATCAGTCTGCCGAAGCTTTGGGTTACTCAAAGACCAGCCCGCTTCCCTCAACAGAATGGACGCGCTTCACATTTATGCTGAAAAAGAACTTCGATACGCGCATTTTCCTAGACAATGTAAATGTCGGCTCTCCAGAGCGAGAAGACGACGAGTTTCCGTTAAATCCTGAGAAGATGATCAACTTGGCCAGCCGTTTATCTTTCTTCGAATGGTGGAGTGTTGAGAACATTCAACTGTCCGACTTGAGTTTGTGGAGAGATATCCCTGGGGGTGGCGACTGGGAAACTTGGGCTGGCGTAACGCTACCTGAAACGCTAGGTAATGTTTTGTTTCTTTTCCGGAGGAATTTGAAAACGGTGTTTTCACTCTGAAAACGCATTAAATGTTTTCCGTTCACACTACGCCGGAGAAATTTGAAGAAGCAACAATCACCGGTCATTTTGGATTTGTGTTTGAGGAAAACTCGGGCAGGGAAATCACATGCTTATCGTGATGTCATCGTTTTCGAAAAGCCTCGTTTTCAAAATGTTTTCTTCCACACTAAAACACAAAGCCGACGTTTTCAAATTTCTCCGGTTTGAAGAGCGTTTTCGAAAAGCTCCGTTTTCGTGACGGATTAGTGTGGACGGTAGGATCAACGGAAGAAATAAAGCTGCGTTTTCAAATTTCTCAGGCGCACTGTGGACGGGGCCATAGGAATCCTAGTTATTGTAATAACCCATTTTCCGGTCGCCCTGAGCCTCTCCATCAATGCGAGGCCCGGTGCACAACCATTCATATGAAAATGAGTTGAATTTCGTATCAGTGTGAATAAAATCTCATTTTTCATTTATGACAGGATGGGCACCAAGTCTCGCTTTGAGAAAAAGGCTAAAGGTAAATCGAAAATGGTCTATTACCCAATTACTTGAATTATAATGTAGGAGTTAAGAAAATGGGCACAAATGTCTCAGAGACATTGAAGATGATTTCCAGTCCGTAGTGCGCACTCTCGAGGGTTTGTTTGCGTTTTTTGCTTTGTTTCATGTCAGTAAAACATCACAAAATGTAAACATTTCGCAACTACGTACATGAAGTAAATTCAAAGTTTCAAAACAACCGCACTCTCTATTTTCCAATTGCCCATAATGCACTCTGTTTGCCCCCCAAATTTTGCATTAACTATTGCTGTGAAATGCTCTTGGGAACATGCAGACTTCCCAAGAGCATTTCACAGCAAACAGAGTGCATTATGGGCAATTGGAAAATAGAGAAATTCTCTATTTTTCAATTGCCCTTAATGCACTCTGTTTGCCCCCCGCGAAGCGGTCGAAGCTTTATGCTTCGTTCTTTCTCATATCACTTGATGACACAACTTCGCAGCTGTAAAAATCAATGAAGCTGCTGGAAAAAGGCCTCGTAGATTTGGTATGTGGTTCGTAACGAATAACATCGATTAGCGTTCCATCGAGTGAGCCTTACAATGTTTATATAAATTGAAACATTAGGGTACTGCGACTGCGCAGTACGGACAGGAAGTCACTTTGATGACCTCATAAAGTTATTATGTTATTACAGGAATTCGTCTTTGTGGCGGTGTTTGGAAATGTGGTCTTAATTAGCTGATTGGATTTTTGTGACTTTATCTCGCCGTTTACCCGCTAGGTTTGGTTTCAGCTGAAAAGATGAATCAAGCGCCAAGGACAGTGTTTTATCACAACTCCAAACACCTCGAACTGCGATGAGTTTCGATCGATGTAAGCCCTTGAAGCGCATGCGTGACTATGAGTAGATTACGACCAAGAAGTAGTCAACAGGTCGTCAATGAATCAGTTTTATCGATTCTTTGGGATTAATCAAACAAGCTGCTGAGTTTTACCAACTTACGCCTTGATAATGCTGACCCTGTAAAACAACTCGAGCGTGCGGTCTAATAATCGAGCTCACTCCTGTGGCTGAGTAAACCAACCATTTTTTTGAAAAAAAAAAAACCTTTTTTACGTGGCAATATAGTCAACGCCTACCCTATTGTTATGGGCACCTGTCTAATCGTTGGAACATTAGCTAAAAGAAACCTTGTGCCTTTTAAAAGCCATAAGAAATAAAATTTTATCCTTTAGACCCTCTTGATGTGGAACATTTCTGCTTTTTCTGCTCTTTTTGAACGGCATGGCCTCCCAGGACATTCCAATACATACTCTTGCAATATGAGTATAAAGAAGTCATTATTGTTCTTTTTCTCCCAGATCTGTGTAATTTCGATGATTCGCCGTGTCCGTGGAAGATTGGAAACTGGACAATTAAAAAGGAGTGCGTGCCCAGCAATAGATTGGGGACCGGGCCTTGTCTTGATAAAAATGGCGGTACAAGTAAGTGGAACAGGGTGTGTCTTTTTTTCCCCAGTCGGGTTTATTTGTACAAGGCACATTTTTCTTTTGCCTAGTTCTCAGGCCTCATTTTGAATCACGGGTCTTTAGTTCTCGTCTTCAGAGTGGAATATTTTAGTGGTAAAAGATTTGATCAGCTAAACAGCTGCCAACGGTTGCATCTTGGCTTTCAGGTTTGGAATCTATCATGTCGTTGTTGCGTTACGTTTTCCAAGCTTTTTCTACGTAGTATCAGCCTTGCTAAATATTCTCAATAAGGACCTTAAGCAACACCAGGGACGACGCCTAGTAAAAAATGGGTTTACATTTTACCTTCGAATTTCGTTGCTATCTGAACCTGTTCAGTACGCCACTCGGTCTAAAAACTTACTCAAACTAAATATGTAATGCCAGCGATCACTTCCTAAAAGATTTCCTAAAAGTATTTCTTTAAAATACGCAAAACCTGGTCATTTCACGTTGTTGTTAATTTTGCAGAGAACGGGTACGAAATGTACCAAGCATTATAACGCACGTGCACAGCTATTGTTCTGCTCATTAAACCTTTTGTTTGGTGACGTTCTCGTTGCTATTGCCGTCGTGGTTTGCTTACGTTCCCTATTCTAATTTTGATGCTTCTCACTTGTTCAGGCTTTTACATACACCTGGAGTCTTCCTATCCTCGCTCAAAAGGTGAAAGTGTCCGGTTCGAGAGTCCGTATGTCTTAAGTTCCTACAAATGCGTGATATTTTGGTATCACATGTGGGGAAAACATGTTGGTCGTTTAAACGTCTTCGCTGCGAAAAAACTTGGCTCAGAAAAGCTCAAATGGCGACTGAGCGGTGATCAAGGAAATTCTTGGAACGAAGGAACCATAGGAATCAAAAGAAATTTTGCCTTTAAGGTGAGGGAAATTATTTAAAGTTTAGTTCGTTTCTTGTAGACCCGGCGCCATAGGAATTCCGTCTTTTCTACCATGTGGTCGTTTGGTTTTAGGTGAAAAGCAAACAAATAAAACAAAATAGCGTAAACAACTCACACCATTCAACTCGAAGGCGTAATCTGTTCCAGGCGAGTGGTTTGTTAAGCCCCGGCCAAACGATCACAACATTTCAACGCAACATATCGCTACATTGTTGGCGCAAGATGTTGCGCGCGTTTGGCCTCCCTTTTGCGACGTGTTGCAACATGTAGGGTGTTGTTGGCTCAAATTTGAAAATGGTCAAATTTTTCATGCAACATTCGCGGATGTTGCATGATGTTGTACTCGTTTGGCCAGGTTCGTGCAACAATGTTGCGCCCGGGCATGCGTACTTATTCGATTTTCAACACCCAATTTGTCGCAACACGCCGCAACAGGGTGGCCAAACGCGCGTAACATGTTGTGCCTAACAATGTTGCGATATGTTGCGTTTAAATGTTGCGATCGTTTGGCCGGAGCTTGCGAACTCTGAGTTAACAATGTTGCGATATGTTGCGTTTAAATGTTGCGATCGTTTGGCCGGAGCTTGCAAATTCTGGGCCAACAATGTTGCGATATGTCGTGTTGAAATGTTGCGATCGTTTGGTCAGGGCTTTAGAGAGTAACGCAAAGACTGAACGGGTTTAGCGCGAAAAAAAAAACTGCTGGCTCTGCTCATGCTCTGTTCACAGGCCGGTCATCAAGTGTTTTCCTTCCGCACTACACCGGAGAAATTTGAAAATGCAACAACCACTGGTCATTTTGGATTTGTGTTTGAGGAAAACCTAGGCAGGGAAAACACATGAATTTCGTGATGTCATTCGTTTTCAAATTCCTCCGGTTTGAAGAGAGTTTTTGAAAAGCTCCAGATTAGTGTGGGTTTTAGGCCTAACCAAAGAAATAAATCTGCATTTTCAAATTTCTGCGGGGTAGTGCGGACGGGGCCTGAAAATGTCTAAAAAAATCCATTAAGTGGGTATTTTTAATTAATAACCGCTTGTTGATACAGGTTATATTTGAGGCCGTGGTGGGTGATGGATTTCTGGGCGACATTGCTATCGATGAAGTAACGCTGTCCACCACATCATGTGATACTTTTCCAAGTTTCGCAAAGCCCGACGTTTCTGGTAAGTGCTTGAAAATGGTAAATCATTCCAAATCAGGTATTTTACATTTGTTTCACATTCAGGCCCACTGCATTCGTTCAAAGGGCTGATTAACGCTATCCGCGGATAAATCGATATCCATGCAGTGGATAATTGTTGACAAAACGAACTGTATTTAAAAACACATTCAGCTTTCAGAGACTGTACGAATTCCGATTTTCTGATTGGCTGATTTGTACCGCGTGATACTGAGTTGTGACGAGACAGCCACCTTGACGTCATTATCGTGGTGTAATAGCCGTAGTGTAAATTCAACACACCACTGTCATTACACCATGGCTTCGGCTGCCTCAAATATAGTGGTTTCAGTGCAGTGTTTCTTTGTGCAGTGTATTCAATTTGGATAATAAAAATGTTAACGCACTCATTGCCCGTGCATTATCGGGATTTACCTGTACTCGCTCACTAACAATAAACTCGAAATTTTCAAAATTTCAAAATTTCTCGTTCATTGTTAGTGAACTCGTGCAGGTAAATCCCGATAATTCACTCGCTGAGTGCATTAACCTGTAATTATTCCACAAACTCGCGTTGAATATGAGTTGGCTATAACCATCTCATATCCAACAAGCGCGAGTGGAATAATTGTTTTATCAAAAACGCACCCCAAAATCTACAAACCTAAACTAAAATAAAAATTAAAACACCCCAAAAAAGTCTCGTGTACGCTTAGCGTATTTGTAAAGCATGGTATAATGGCTCATATACCATGGTGGCTAAGCCAATGAAAGCTCTCGAATTGCATTATCCAATGATCCAGTTTTTAATATAGTGAGTTATCAATCCTTTGAATAACCGGGGGAAGGGATTCAACTGTTCGAAGCATTATTTTGAAGAGAACTTGAGATTTTACCTTTTCGAAGCGTCAATCAGCACAAGGCTGAAAAAGTGAGGTCAGGCACTGTAACAGGACAAGAGCAGTGCATTGTGACCGCAGCTTTGGCTTGAACTCAAATTGGATGTTGCAGTAGGTAATAGGCCTAGGTAAATCGTCCTTGAAGCATTTGAATAATTTTCGATTCGTTTTAATCAGTAAATAACCAGAGATTTCCTTCGAGCACTCCTCAGATTACTACGTCAGTATGACGCAATGAAGGCACTTTGTGTTGGTTAGCAACTAAGGAAACGAGAGCGGTGGCGTCACTCGGACGGATTACTGTTCACTGTTTTCTTAGCACCTGCCTAAAAAAAACCAGAATTTTAGAAGTTTATTCTCTTTTAGGGTCCGTTTCAGGCCACGATCTTGAAAAGTCTGCGATAATTGGCCACCTGGAAGGGTTTAAAACGTTTCTAACGCAAGCACTGAACGATGCTGGTGTAGAGGACAAGATCTGGATACCATGCTATCGGGCGTTTTCCCACGGAAGAGACGTGGCAGAGTTTTACTCCAGATGTGCAGGGAAAGGAATGACTGTTACAGTAGTGCGTTCAGACAACTACATCTTTGGTGGATACACTGAGAAGGACTGGGGCAGCTCTCTAGGTTAGAATAACAATTTATTAGTAATATAATACACATTACCTACCTACCTCCTGCCTACCAATTACCCACCTACCTACCTGCCTTTCTGACTGCCCACAAATGTACTAACCTAACTGCCTTTCTAACTACCTGTAGTTATGAATACCTACCTACTAATCAGCCCACCCACACACACACCCACCTGCACACCCCACCCATCTATCTACACACCCACCCACCGATCTATCTATGGAGGCAAGATTAACGGCCATAAACTGCAAGGCAACCTACCTACCTACTTACCTGTACCTACCAACGAACCTTCCTAAGTTACGAACCTGACGTATTAACCCATCTAACCTGTTAAACATGTTTAAAAGAGGTTTAACTAAACAAGGTTAAAGTTTAGCTGCTCATACCATACACACCCCGCAACTTATCAAGTTAAAAACCTGGTTGAATAAAATATGTTAGCAAGGTGGTTTGAAATTTGTCTTCTCAAAATGACTGCAAAAGTTAATCAACAAATTGGAAAAACCTAAATTTGTTTTAGTTAAATTAGTTTAGTTGGTTTGAATGGCGTATATAGGGAACCAAGCAACTGGCTAATTACCTGGCAACTTTTTTTGGACCAAAATCGCGCAAAACATTTATTTCTCCCTTACACTCACTCAAATTGCATTCCTTAACTTAATTATAATTAAGTCACTTTAATTCAAATAGCCAGTGTAAGTGACTATGGCCTGAAAAAGCAGAGCTTGCTGTACATTAAAAACGCGTTTAAATTTTCTTCTATTTGTCGTTTTCTGTAGAGAAGGGAGCTGCTGTGAGTTATCACGCATTCCTTTTCAGCCTGAGCAACAAACAGGGTACAGACCCGGTGTTATTTCCTTTAAAGCACGACAAGCGATACACAGCACATCCTGTAAGGCCGGAGCAAGGACCCACATTCGGTAATGGTGATCTTGTACTGGAGACGATGTCCAGTGGCTATAGTGAACTGGGTAACTCGTTTGGTACCACAGCTGATGTTGCGTTCTTGTTTGCAGAAGCAAACAACTTCGTTATTTCTGACGTTGAAGTGTTATATACAGGAGGTAACTACGACAATAACAAATTATAATTGAGATCATCAAGTAGATATAATCCTCGTTTTTGGTATCAATCCTATCGGTCAATTTTTTAAACTCGTCAATATCTGTTGTCGGGAACATGGGGTCCATAGGGGCTGCCAACAAGGAATACTTTACTTTGTGGCTTAGTCATTCTGACAGTTAATTAAGCAATCGCACTCATCATTACTTAAATCATTACCTATTAGGTAGTTTAGATTTGTTCACACTGAAGTGTATTCATGCATTAGAGAGATAAGAAACACCAAATATTGTTAACTATAAACGTACATTTTGATATTTTTGTATCGCCTTTTTTCTCAGCAACCATGTTTTGTTTTTTCAGGTATAACTAATTAAGTTAAAGATGTGAAAACTTTGTTTGTAACTTAGGCTGTGTCAAGTTTCCTATAGGACTAAATACATTTAATTTATATATCTAGTTTATATTTTTAATTCTTTTTGCTTAATTTTACTTTTATTTAGACCATTACGAACGTAAGGGTCACAAAATCTGAAATAGGGGATTTCGGACCTATAATGTCGGGCGCCGTGTTAGGACGTTGTGCGTACCATCAAAGCTGACACCTCACCTTTACGGGTTTTTTCTGATACTGGTGTGCAACTTTTTTTTCCAAAAACAGACACCTTGTGCGCAGAGCTATGTAACCACGCCGAGGGACGCTGTGACGAAATCACTGGCAAGTGCAAGTGTGATTGGTCGGATCGTAGCGTAGAGTGGTGCCTAGAAGGTAGCTATGGTTACCAAATTAAAGGGGCTATGTACGATGTTTTAAGTCATTTTTCTGATCTGATGTACACCATTTTTAAATTGAGGGCATTAATCTCGATTCAGGTAGAACAGAACCAACAAAAAAAAAAATAATAAATCAAAAAATTAACAAGGACGTTGCGGAATTTAAAAAAATGGCAATTTTTCTTAAGTCGGTAAAAACCGAGACTTTAACAGGCCTAAAATTTACCAGCATTGCAAACGTTGGTGAAATTATAAAACACATTGTTAATGGAGAAATACGTTTCAAGCGATGCTGGTTTTGAGAAACATTAATGAAACCCATCAGTGAGAAGTATTAATATTAGATATTTCATTTTTCACCTTATTCAGGTGAACCAAAGAAAATTATCAATTTATATCAGGATGCTGTGTCTTACTGGGCACTAGACTCTTTAGAAGAATTGAAGGACCGAGCAAGAGTGGGCTGGGGTAAGGCGCATGGTGGAGTAAGCCTAGACACTAAGGGGCTGAGTGGCCAGGCACTACAGCTGGACGGTGTGAGTGGATGGATCGACTTCGGGGATCTGGGCACTGCTTGCCTAGAAGCGGGATGTTCCGAAGATTTTAGCATTTCCATGTGGCTTAAATATAATTCCAAAGAGAGCAAAGAAGATCAAAGTTTTTTGACTTTAGGTATGTGATTGACGTCTGATTTCTCCTTAGAATATAAACACATTTTCAACCAGTCAGGTGATGAGAAAAAAGAATATCGTCAACTACCCAAGACTATGTAAAAGCTTCTGGTTCTGATTGCTCAATCAGAACTCACACGATCGCCCTGAAGGTTGTGACCTTAGATATCACCCGCTGCTTGGATACATTCCTAGCTAGGTCTTAAGACAGCCACGCTGACTCTAGTGCCGAGTGAAATATTGGTCTGTAAGATAGCATGTAGGTTTGATGAGTAATAAACTATATGTTCCAGGGGGATTTAAATGTAAAGAATAGGCATGTGTTCTTTTTCAACCGAAATGATTTTAATTTTCCTTTCAATGACCTTTTTCAAGAGGCCGTAAGCAGAAGACAATCTTCCTTAGTACAGGAGAAACTGAAGCATTACAGCACTATTTAATCTTTGTCTTCCTTTATATGGTGCTTATTCGAGGGCGACGCGCCCTTAAGAAACAGTTTAGTACAAACACAACTCTTCTTTATCCAAATACTAAGAAAACGATAAAAAACTCAGTTTAAAATTTCGCTGTCACTTTCTCATTCCTGACCGAGTTAACTAGCCTTATAGGGATGTGAGGGTTATCGAATAATTAATATATGGGTCGCTTTAAGGCTCGTGTTTGAGTAATATAAGTGCTGCGTTTTTGTTCGGGCTGTCCACCCTTATTCGGATACGTCGCTTGTTTTATTGGACCGGTTTGCCTACATTAAGCTATGCTAAGAGTAGATATGGCCGGAGTTTTGATACCCAACCAGCTACGAACTACCAATGACTCCCTGTTACCTGAAACCGATAATCACGTGATTTTCCTATCCGAGTTTTCCTCAAACACAAATCCAAAATGACCGGCGATTGTCGCGTTTCTAAATTCCTCCGGCGTAGTGTGGACGGAAAACATTTGATGCGTTTTCAGAGTAAAGCCTCTGCTTTCAAATCCTTCCGGCTTAGTGTGGACGGGACCACAGATTCAATACTCTAATCATCAAACTACACAAAGTTAATTTCAGTTAATTCTGTCTCTTTAGACAGCGGAGTGCTGGATTTCGAGTTGTTCTACGACGCAGCTCTCAAGGAGGTGGGCGTGGCTCTGAACACTGCCACCTTAAGTGCGTCGTACACGTTTTCGGTTTTTGAAGGATTCTGGACATATCTGGGTGTCTCTTGGAACAGCGTCGAAAAGTACATTGGAATACAACAGTAAGTGTAAACAAATATGCAAGTGGAAGTCATCTTTGATCAGAACCTTGCGTCGACCGTTAACCCGGAAAAAAGTCGATGATCCTACGGGATTCAAACCCATGACCTTTGCGGTGACCCATGCCTGACACAGGTTAAGAAACGGCAGGGAAAAAGTTTCTTTCAAACTCAAAAATAGTCACCGGCGTTTTTTTTTTTTTTTTCAAAATCAAGGCAGTAGCTTTTAGTGGTAGTTTGATATCTAGCATCTGGCTAGGGAAATCACACTGTTTCTTGATAGAAAAATAAGGCGATTTTCATACATCATTTTTACCAGTATTCTTACTTCGATCCTAATCGCTGAATTTAATGGTTTCGCATTTGCCTTGGGTAAGAGTACCTTGATCTTCTCCTGCCTTGGGCTACTCGCCCATTCCTGTCCCCTGAGGCTGCGCTCCTTTTGGTCAGCGGGACTTGAGGGGACAAGAATGGCCTCTCGCTCTTTGATAACAGATAAGGCAGCGCAAATCGACATTTGTGTCACACAGGAATGGTGAAACGTTACCAACGACTATTACATGGAATGTGTGTCACGCATGCGAGCGTGCACCCAACAGCAACACTTCCTTTACGCTAGGAAATGGTACATTCCCGGACGCTTCGTTTGACGAGATAGGAGTTTGGTTCCAGGCACTTGAAAACCAGAACTTTGTGGACATATATAACACATACAAAGGTATTTATGGGTAGATTTCGTTGTCTCAACCAGCAATTATCGCATTAACCTGACGTGTGAAAAACTGGGATGTTCGAACACACATACTCGGAAAAGAACAAAACCCGGAAAGCAAAGCTTGGCTCATTCCGGTTCATAATTAGCCTTTAGCCCTGTCTGTGTGCAGCTGTATGAGTTTTCCTCCAGCGAGGACTTCATATGAAAAAGCGGGGGATGCTTTAAGAGAATCTTATAATACTATTAATGAAAATTTTTAGGTAGAGTTAATACAGTGTCCCCCATTAGCCCACATTGGGCCGGCTAAATACATGGACACTTAAATAAAGTTCTTACTTACTTTCCTTCGTCGTCTCGTTTTGTGGTGTAAATCAATGATGTTGGTCTCAATTAGTGTGTTCAGGACAATCAGGACAATACGCTGTTATTTGTAGTCGTCTTTTACGGTACACTCGAAGAAATAACAAAACAAGCGCTAGCTCTCTCATTTCCGTTTAAGTGGTATCTTTTAGGTCACGCTCAGATTGGTCTCCTTTAGGGGTTTAATTCAAATTTTCTGATGAGCATCCCGATGTTTTCATTTGCGAGTCTGCCGCCCCTAGGCGATTCATCTTTTGACCACTATACCAAATTTTCTTAAAATAAATACACCCGGTCAATGTGAGTCCTTGGATTTTCCTTAGTTTACATAGATATATTTCGTCTTTTACGCTCGGCTCAAAACATCTTTATCACCTGTTAAGTCAGTCTACAATTACCTTATTGCACGATTGTTGCTTTCATATGTTATCCGCGCATCAGGTCTTGAAAGACTTCACGTTGAGTTATCTCTTCAGTTTACGGGTATTTCGTGGAAGGATGACTTCCTTGATCCTGAATCAGCGGATTATATAACGCTTCTACAGGACTCAAGGGATGAGGTTTGTAAATAAACCAACAGCGCCTGTCTGTTTATCAGCGAGGTGGCCTCATGGTTAGTGCGCTCGTCTCCGGATCGGCCAGTCCGGATTCGAACCCTGACCAGGGACATTGGGTTGTGTTCTTGGGCAAGACACTTTACTCTAACAGTGCCTCTCTCTGCCCAGGTGTATAAATGGGTACCGGCAAATTCAAAGTTAGGGGGGTAACCCCGCGATGTACTAGCATTCCATCCGGGGGAGAGTAAAAATACTTGTGGTCGCTTCATGCTGCAGAAACCAGGATAAGTTCCGGCCTGATGGGCCACTTAGCTCGTATGCAGACTTAACCTTACCTGTCTGTTTATAATCTATTAGAAGCGATAGGCTTAAGAACAAGTTTATGCCGTCCATCGTTTTATAGTTTCGGTCTATGGATATCCATTGCCTCTCTTCTGGAGAGTTTTTTTTCTGTAGAATCAAATCACGAAGAGATTTTGGTTTATTTTCGGTGCATTTACATGACCTTCGATCTTTTCTAGATTACAATGTTCTATTCGAGTATGCCTGATGTCGTCACAAGCTCGGAGAACATAACTATGTCAAAGTGCTGGTAAGCGCATACGGTTAGAGGTTAAAGTATTATTGTACCCAGAATGCATTGTGGTCCGTTTTCTTCACCAGCGGGCTTCTTGTAAAATCCATTGTATGTCAGTTGTATCGGATTTAATAACGACATTGTCAAAAACGTTACACTACCTGTATCCCATTCGTTAAGGCCGCCTAATAGAGATGTGTGCATTTTATTGTTGTTTGCTCGGCAAATTACATGGTGATTATTAGCCATGAACTGTCCGAAGGCTTTCTCTTAAATTGCAGTTATTATTTGGAACTTCAATTCTACAGAATAGTGAGCAAGAGTTTCTGTTTTTTTGAGTGTTTTGTAATGTTTTGTTACCACGTAAAGACCGTGTGTTTTTCCATCTTTCCTGTAGGGATGATGGTGGCCTAGTCTCATGTGACTTGCAAGTGAATTATTACAGCTCAGGGTACAAACAGCTTCAACTTCTATTAGACGACTGGTTGCCAAGTGCAAATGTATTGGGTGTTTCTGAAATCGTTTTTCTTGGCAGTAGAAATGACAATGGTACGCAACCTCTATTAGATTGCTGCTATTTAAAGTCAATTTGAAATGGGAATGTAAATTTATTAATGTAGAAAGAAGAAGAGTGGCGTAGTGGTGAGAGCGCTCTCCTCTCACCAATGTGGTTCGATTCCGACCTTGTACCATACATGGGTTGAGCATCCTCTCCAGGTTGAGTTTGTTGTTGGTTCTCTCCTTACGTTGCTCCGAGGGTTTGTCTCTGAGTTCTCCGGTTTTCCTCCCTCCTGAAAAACCAGCATTTCCAAATTCCAATTTAATAACCGAAAGCAGAGTCGCTGTTCGAGAAAGGAGTCCGCGTTCTCTCCCGAACTCACAAGTACACCGGACTAGAGTGAGCAGCGAAAATCGAGTCTATAGGATAGAGCACCCGTATGGAAACCAAGGCTCATGTATTTATTTATGATAGTGTAAGGTTAGGTCGACAGCCTGACATATACCCTTACCGTAACGACTCTGTTAAGCGCCCTTCTCTCAATAAGCGCTTCCCGCTGTACGTAGGTTTGTACCCTCTTCCAGGGTTTCGGTTTGTGGTGGAGAGCAAGAAAGCGGGCGAAGAATAACGCTGGAGAGCGGTAGAACGTTTTTCAGTCAAAGATCGGTCCTTGGATTTTTTATGCAATCAAACCAGCGTTGAATTAGTGAAGATTTTAGTCGAAGTATCTAGCCAATCAAACCATGTGTCTCTTGAGCCACCTTTTACTCGTACTAAGGTTCCCCCGGCCGAGAGGGAGAGGCGGATCTGGGGACGAGAATTCGAATGACTCAACTGATTCTTTTATCTCGAAGAATTCGTTTCCAGGAATTTTTTTCATACCTTTGCCATAGTCTAGCTTGTAATAACAGATGTAGAAATCAAAATGTTTCTGGAATATATTGGTAATCCAGGGGCGGATTTGGGGGGGGGGAGGATGAATTGGGTGGTTAGTCACCCCCCTTTTGGAGAAGCATGACGTAAAAAAAAAATTGAAAAGGATTGTGAATACGCTCTGGACAGGTACTTCATGTTAATGTCTCCTTTGTAGCATCGCTAGTATTTCTGGTGTAGCAGTTTTTCAATTAGGTTCCAATTCTCAAATTGCAACATTTTGGTGGCATGCCCCATTGATTCTGCAACCCCAATTTACCAGCCATCACCCCCTCCCCTTAAAAAATACTAGATCCGCCCCTGAAATCATTCGAAAGTTTCAAATGATTTGTTTTTGGTATAATTTAAGTTCCAAGTACCACAGTTTCTGGACTAACAGCAAATGCAACTGGGCCATCCTCAGTCAATGTGTCCTGGGACTCACCCCCTGAGGAAGATAATCCTGGTATATTGGTCAATTATGAGGTCAACTACAAAGCAATAGGAAGTGAAAACTGGCTTACGGAAAAGGTTTGGAGTACGGACGAGCCTTATGTTATCACAGGACTTGAAACTTTTACCAGTTACACTGTGAGTGTAACAATGGTTAATCTTGAAGGCAAAGGAATTGCTGCCAGTGTGAACGTGTCGACGGAGGAAGAAGGTGAGTTTGTTTATCGCCAAAAAAGTAAAACCTGGGCCACGTACTGTTGCCTGCATACCATTTGGCGGGAACCTCCGCCATTTTGAATGCCGACAACATTAACAGTATTTATTTTTGGTTTCTTTTTTACCTTTTTCTCACACCTGAGCTTGCTCTCTATATACGTTAAGCTCTCCTATCATAACTATTTCGTATGCTAACACTTATATATACTTATTGGAAGGCATTTGACGTGATGTACGCTGCCTCGTTTGACCATAGTTTTAGAGGGAAATGGTTATGAAACATGCCAAATTTCTTTGTTGTATGTTTTTGTTGACTATTTTGGGGGTTGACCCTGCACAGACCCTGACAAAATGCAAAAGGTGGTTATGTGTGCTCATACAACTAACCAATAGAAGTATTGCGATTATTTAACTCATGCATGGTGTATGAGCATAAAACAAAAGATGTGCAGGGTCAAGGACCTTCCAATTTAAATCTTAAATCTGTTTGTTTGCTTCTATGATGTTTTCCGGACTTCTTAACTATTCTCTCTATTAACTATTTACATTTCCGCTTCTGCACGACGTGCATCAAAGCTGTGTCTAATCGGCCAATATCTTGCCATTTAGCTCCGCCCAGGCCGCCAGCGAACCTAACAGCATCGAACACAACTTCAACAACAATTGCCTTAAAGTGGGATCCGCCCGAGGGACCCATCCCTGGCATACTACGTGGATATCGCGTCTTCTACGCCAGGGCCCCAGATATCATCAATACCACAGTCTATACGACAGTCGATAATGAAGCCATTACGTATCACATTGCCAAGGATATGACATTAAGGAATGTGACAATTTACGATGTAGATCTGACCGAATATACGGTAACAGGGCTGGAGCCGTTCACATGGTATTTTCTGTGGGTCACAGCGTTCACCGTTGCTGATAGTCCAAACAGTCATGCAGTTTCACGGGCAACAGAGGAGGACGGTAAGTTATGTTAGTAAACATTCTACTAAGCTGTGAACAGGTATTTTAAGTTAGCACTGCAATCTTTAACCGTTTCAGAATTAAGAGTGTCTGATTAATTTTCTGTTTGTTTAATTGTTTGTTTGTTTTAATTTTAACTATCACTCAGCATTTTTCATCTAGGGTTGAGAACTAAACGAGGTCCGTGCCTGTATGAGTGTGGCCTGGAACAACCTGTCTGTCTGAAAACAAGAGTTCAATAGAACAAATACTGTTCCCTTTTGCTATGATTTGATTTAGTAGTAAAAAAAAAATATAAATAATACAAATGCTAAAATGAGTGCACGAAGTGGAAAACATAACCCTTGGCAACCAGGGCCATCGGAAAAAAACCGTATGACCCTTCTAAACGCGCGAGAACTGTTTTCTAAGCAGGGTGGGTCTATACGGATTATATGCCTTTTTTGTATTTATTTCAGTCCCTGGCGCGGCTCCACTGATACAAGTAGTAACAGCGACAAACCCCAACGAATGTCTATTAAGCTGGAGCCCAATCCCTGCAGAACACCACAGAGGAGTGCTCCTGGGTTATAGAATTGTTTACACGGCTGAAAATGAGGCGTCGAACTCAAATATCACCGTCGGTGTATCAGAGTACAGGAATGTCCCTGTTGATGGATTGAGACATTACACCAACTACTTACTAAAAGTGGCTGGTTTTACTTCGAAAGGAGATGGAAACTACAGTGTTGTGGAAGAGTGCCAAACACTAGAGTCTGGTTAGTTTCTATAGAATATTTTAAATATAAGAAATGTTATTTAATAGACCATATAAGGCAATTTATTAACATTTATCCGATAGCAGGGTAACCAAACATGCGGTCACAGGGTGCTAAAACGAAACCCGCAAGGTAAGGCAATAAAGTAATAAGATGATAAGGTAATTCTTCATTTAAATTGACACACTCCGCTTGGCTAAGAAACTACTTTGCAGGAAGCTCACTATTAAAATAACATAAATATACATTAAATATACCTATATTTTAATTATTTAAATAAACAAGTGAACAAAAGAAAATGTAAACTAGTTAAGACGTAAGTACCACAGCGAACCCTAAAATGTAGCATTAGAAACACACGCATGTTAGATGAAGTCCACAAGGTCACAACCCAAGACACTGATAAAACAAGGCTCCTAAATTAACTGGAATGGAGTTGACGCACAAAATATAATACTTAATTGTTTGTTTCCCGGCTTTGTGCCTCAATGAGGCACAAAGCACGGGGATAAGGTCCGATAATATAATTCCCTGCATGGAAGATTCTGATAGTCCATCGCGCAGGTACCACTCTGCTACGGCTGGTGGACCTGAAATTTGAATTGCCTAATTAGGATTCAGCAGGCGGGAAAAACTGTACTGTCCTGACGTCAGTGTATGTTAAGAGGAAAGGCATTGAAGTTGAGCAAGGTTTCTCACTGGGGACCGCATTGAATATTCACGAAGAGGGATTTATAATTCCAAAAACCATATCAGATTGCAAAAAGTGGGAAAAAAAAGCTTCTCTCTAACGATCTTTGCCATTCTTTCCATCAGTACCCAGTCTCCCTCCAGAGGACAGAGAAGTCTACAATGTAACCAGTACGAGCTGTGAAATACACTGGGGCCCAATCCCCGATGAGCATCAAAATGGCGTCATTATAGGATATGAATTACAGTATGCACCGCACACCCGGGATACTTTGGAAATAATACTGGATGAACTGCAGACTGTATCCTTGGCTGCAAATACGTCTTCGTATCGCCTAACAGGTCTTAATAGTTACACGCAGTATAGTATAAGCATTGTTGGGGAAACATCTGCTGGCACAGGAGCACACGGTGGTCCTGAATCAAGATCTTCGTGCACCACAGAGGCTGACTGTAAGTAGTACAATATGTAACCGCTAGATTATTTATTAGCTCGAGATTTCTCTGAGGTGCACGTGGTAGTTGAAGCATAAGTAGACTTCTAACTGAAGTTTCCTTCAAACTTGAGACTATTTCCAACAATTTCTGTACTTAGCATTCATCTTCAAGTTTTAGAAAAGTCGCGCAGACTGAATATCATTTGAAATTTTCAGTTGTGTGCGCGGACATCCGTTTTTCAACTAGTATTTCGAGATTCTAACGTTACCAAACTGTGAATGTCTTTTTCAGTCTTCTCAGAAATTGAATAGTTCATTTGTTTCTAAATGTTGTTCCGAGACTTCGTAGAAACGACGAAAACGTCCCCATTTCGTGCACGAAGGACAGCCACTATATACCAATGGCTGATAGTGTACAATAGATCAGCCAATTGGATCATGTGCAGCATTGGTATCGGCGTAGTACCAATATGGAGAATAATTTGGTTTATCGTGGGAGAGCGCGGGGTGAGGGTAAGTTCTGCAAACGGACTGATAGCCATATCTGGTCTCGCCCTCTACAGACCCTTCTGCCAGTCCCACGGGCTTATCTGTCGTGGATTCCACCGCTGACAGTTGCTGGATCAACTGGACCACCATTCCTGATGAGGACACAAACGGTGAATCGGTCAGCCATGAAGTGCATGTAGTAAAAAATGAATCCGCTGACCAAGGTTTGGACGGCGAAGCTTCCACAACTGTGTTAGTATGTGGCAATGCTACTGAGGCCAAAGTTACACTGCTAGACTTTTTTACCGCCTACAGTATCAAAGTGGCTTTTCACAATAATATTGGAAGGGGGAATTACAGTGACACAGTTCAATGCATCACGGGTGAAGGAGGTAAGATTTGGGCTGTTTTAATTTCATTTCTTGCTGCATCAAAACGTGGCGTCAAAAACAAAGCCGTCATTGGGATCCTTCTTGACATTGACCATTATAAAGTTTCAAATTTAATCAATAGTGCAAGACTAATGCGAGCTGTAGAGAACTGTAGCTAGCGCTGAAACAGGGCTCACGTTTGTATCCCTCGCGCAAATGACGAAGCTGCGGGAACAACACACCTGGAGGCCTCGTGGAGACTCGTTCTCGCTCGTGCCTGTTAGAAAGGCTAGAGTTCTTTGAAGGCACGCAATTATAGCGCGATGAGTTGCTTACCAACCTCAAGACATAGACAGTAGGATCCTTTGACTCTCCAAGGCTGGAATTAATCATGAACTGCCTTCTATTTTCTCGACTATATCTCAGCAACAGTCTAGAGTGAACTTGTTCGCGCCTTATTTATTTCACTCAATGTACTTTTTTTTCTACTCATTTTCCTGAAACTCAGGCCTTTTTGCTATGAACTGAATCAGTTTTCACACACCCCACACGCTTTTTTCGTTCCATGGCTTGGTAGCCCCAGGCTTATCTCGGCAAACGTCATTCGTTATTGATTAACGAATTACTTCAGTCTTAAAAACAGAGAGAACACTTATTAATGCATTAGTATATTTCTCAATCATTATGTACAGTTTAAATACTAATTAAAGTGAGAGATTGAGGCAAAAAGTCACTGTAAGAAACAACTCAAATGGTCTTGTGACAAAAAAATTGCTCAAATGAGATTAAAGTTTATGCGTTCTTTCTCCCTGCGTCTCCTAGCGCCCAGTCTCCCTCCGCAAAACATCAGAGGACACAACATCAGCTCATCAAGCATAAAGGTTTACTGGGACCCAGTCCCCGAAGCCAACAGACATGGTATCATCAGAGAGTATCATTTTTACATCTATCCCCTTCAGTCACCAGACTCTTCTTTCGATGACGTGAATACAACAGGCGACTTGTATAAAACCTTTACAGGATTGGAGCCGTATTGGAATTATTCCATTCAAATGGCGGCTAAAACTGTTGAATTAGGAAACTACAGTGTACCCATTTTTGTTATGACGGGAGAGGCAGGTGAGGAATATTGTTTTATTATTATATTATGGTTTCTGTTTTCCAGATTATTCAATTGTTACTGAGTCTGTGCATTACCATTTAGTAAAACCAAAGTAACCCTGACACGTGACACTGCGCAAAAAGCAAAATATTCGGACCTGAATTAGACCGAAGTACCAATCGGTGTAGGCTGCGTATAGTGAAATATTTTGAGGCATTCAAGGACGCTTGACTCGAAATACGCCTGGAATATCTTGCTAGAATCCTGCCTGTTTTTCTGAATTCGACTTGAATGCTTCAGGTAAGCATCCTTGATTACTCCGGTTGTACATATTGCCTTGGCCTAGAATACTCAAGTATCATTTATGACGTCAGCAGCGCATATTCGAGACCAGAATAGTCTGGGACATTTTCGCTTTGGCGATAAAAATGGTCATAGTACCAAACGTCAGAAATAGAAACAAGCCTGATAAAATAAGTAAGGTTGCCAGTTTGAGACCAGTAATCTGTAAATGTACATTTTATGACGACTTGAATGTTTAGAAAAACTAAAAAGATTTGTAGAGGAAAAAAGGTGGAAGACGTCAAGCTTTGCCGAGCCAGCATCCAAATCCTTTGCATATTTCAAACTTATAAACAGCTATAAAATAGCACCTACACATTAATACCCTCAAAACTGGCGATCTTACTACTTTTATCACATTCTATTTAATTTCTGCACTGATTTCGTTCCAGGACCACTCTTTATGGGTCTAGCGCGCTCATTTAATCTCTCATTTTTATAGTTTTAACTTAAATTTTATTTCATCATATTAAATCATATTTCATCATATCTCCATTGGCAGCTCCCACAACAGCACCAGAAATTATCCAGGCGTACAACACCAGCGACCGCAGTATCTTTGTCCAGTGGACACTTCCACCAGGGCGAGTCCCTGGAATAATACGCGGCTATCGAATCTTCTACAAGAACTTGAACTTGTCACTTAGTCTAGTCCAGGAAACGTCAGTGGATGCAGACACATTGAGCTATGAAATAACCTCGCTGGAACCTTACAGTGAATACAGAATCAGGATTCTGGTTTTCACTGTGGCTGATGGCCCAAAAAGCTCTCAAAAGACGCTATACACGGACAAAAAAGTTCTTCCGCGTAAGTCTTTTAGGATTCATATAACTGAGCAACTTAAGCTACTCGTTAAAATATTATAAAGAAACCAAGGCAGTATGTATTATGATTTTATGATTTTATAAACTGCGACTGAAGACAGTTTAGAACGTGAGGAAAATTTGCTACAAAGCAGGAGACACTGGCGTAAATTCTCAAACGAACTGAGTATCTTATTTTGCATAGCACTTTATTAGACCGTGTTACACTTCAATATATTCTCACACCTTTCTCACACAATAAATTAACATCTGGACCGTTATTTTCTCTACATGATAACAGAGTCGCGATGATTTCGAACAGAAGCATCTCACCAATCTAGGTGATATGCTTCTGTTTTGAAACATCGCAGTTTACTTTTTCTTCTTTTTGTAACCAATAGTATTTCGAAACGTTTGCTTTATATCATGATAATGCCATAGCAAATACACCAATCAGAATACAGGTAAGCCGTTGTACACTCGGAATAGACACACGATGCTCGGACATATCATTGTAATATCTAGTGCGATACTGCATCGAGTGCTAGTCGGAGAACGCTAATATCAACTCGAAATCCGCTCCCGTTTCAGCTCCAGATGGTATTCCGGAAAACCTCGTGCTCGGCAACAAAACATCGACGAGCTGTTTCATACTTTGGGACTCCGCTGGAAATTCGATCGAAGATCCTGATGGGGCCATACTGGGCTACTATATCTACTATAGAAAGGATGGCTCCAACGACACCTTTGCTAAGTTAGATGTTCAGGGAGAGAACATGACAGGCTCTGATGTGGAAGAACTTCAGGAGTTCACGAGATACGAGTTTCATATTACAGCATATAGCTACTATGGAGAGGGCAATGCAAGCGACGTTTTTCAATGCGTTACGGACGAAGATGGTAGGTACAAGTCCCCGGATGAAAATGTCAATTCTCATAACTGAATGCTATACGTGTGTCTCAATGTAGCTATGAGAATTTAGTGGTACATCAAGGCAAAATCTCCAAGTTGATGATCTTTGTTATCATAAATTGTCTCTTTAGTAGTGTGTGTGGAGATTTAGAGTTTGATCATTCTTGTTTGAAGAAAAGAACCCGTCGTACGTTTTCCTTTTAAAAAATAAACGCTGGCAAGGTGACCTGCACTTTTCGTTGCTATCGGTTGTCAGTCTCCCTGGATGAAGTCACAGCGTTCGTTGTACAAGCGTGGCTTCAATGACTCGCATAATTTTGGTTATGAGAACTTTCAATTTGAAGGCACCTTTCTGATCGCTCAAAATGTACGTAACTAATTGTAAATCGTAAAATCGCTAGCGATCAGCATTAGGAAGTCAGAGATTTCTGGCCTGCAAAAGGCTCGTTTTAAAAACGAAACAACAGCAACAAAAA
The DNA here is from genome assembly GCF_042242905.1 of Orbicella faveolata. NCBI lineage: Eukaryota > Metazoa > Cnidaria > Anthozoa > Scleractinia > Merulinidae > Orbicella > Orbicella faveolata. Next base: position 4,318,191 of record NW_028301555.1, read on the forward strand.
TTTCAAAGAATCCTAGAAATGAGAAACAAAACTCGGACAGGAAAAAGAATTGAAGAAGAACTTATTTTCGTTTCAACAACTCCGCTTGTGTTGGTTGGACTGTGTATTATGGAACGCTTGAGACTTCAACTGGTGAACAAAAATGTTAAGAACAATGAAATATTATTTCTCTGTTTCCAGCTCCAAGCGCCCCTCCAGCTAATGTTACAAGCGTTCAAGTTACACCCAGAGGGATACAAATCGAGTGGTATTTACCAAAAGAGGAGGACTGGAACGGCATCATACGGGGATTCACGATTATGTTTTACAGGTAAATTATGACGCAATAATTATGCACTCAGATAAACTATTAACAGAAATTAAATAAGAAGGCAAGAAATATATTAGCTCCTAAAACTATTAGGGTTAGTGTTTCATCAGGGACTCCATACACTGTAGCTCGCGACAATATTGTATTTCTTACAGAAAAGATGAAGGGAATTCGTCAGCCACGTCTGTCGATGTACCAGTCAACAATTTGAATGTACAGCTTCCGGGACAATCTGGAAATGGAGGCTCTCGGAGAAGGAAACGAGCTACAGACCTATCTTGGTCACTGACCGGCCTTGAAGAATACACCATATACATTATTCACGTTCAGTTCTATACTGTTGGTATCAGTCCATACAGCCTTCCTTTGGAAATACAAACGGCTGAAGACGGTAGGTGTGGGGTAGGTAGTGGGATGATGGGGAAGTGGGAAGGGAGTCAGGGAGTGTGAAGGTTGGGAGCAGAGAAGTAGGATGGTTAGAGGGCGAGGGGATAGTGGAAGCGAAGGTGTGGGGTAGTGGTGTTTGAGTAGGGTAGTCAAGGGAAGCAGGGGAGTGGGGTAGGGGAAGTACAGTTAGCCGCACCTTGGCACCAGCTTCTAGAAGCACATGCTGGAAATACCTTCCTTTTTTTAGTCCGGTCAAAAATGCGTACTAAAGGGGCTTGGCAATGAGTTGGCAATAAAATCTATTGAAACCACCAAGTATCTCCCATGTGATATCAAAGAGTCGTCATCCATGTTAATAACAACCAAGATTACTAAATTAATCAACGTTCAATTTATTTTATTATTGCACAGCACCGTCCTCACCCCCCACAGGGGTCCTCGCCACTAACAACGGGAGCTCCACGAGTTTATGGATCACGTGGTCTGATGTCCCGGATATCGACCAAAATGGAGTCATAACGAGTTTTGTGATTGGCTATTGGCTAAAAGACGACATCGGATCACGTATCAATTTTAATGTTTTAAAAACTAGTGTTTCTTCACCTTCCAAAAGAAGAAAACGAGCTTCAGGTGCTTCATATAACTACGTTTTAGAAGGCCTGGGAATATGGACGGAGTATTACGTGGTAATTGCAGCGGTTACAGTTAGCCAGGGACCTTTTAGTGAGCCTTACTTGGTGCGAACTGACGAAGGAGGTAATGTGGAGTATATTTGTTTTCATCCTTTAATTTAGTAACCAAGAAGGTGCAAAGATAAAATGGAGCATGGAGCGGTGAGCAAAAATTGCCCGATATAAAGAACAGATGTTATACTTTAAGCTTGAGACGTAGTTATAGAGAATTCTTTTTTCACAGCTGTTTCATCAATATTCCACGTGCACTTCAACACTCTAGAATATGGCGTTCTTTTCCACGTTTATTTTTTACAATGTGTATTTTATTCACCAGTCCCCTGTCTGCCACCACAGTACGTCACCTACGATGTCCCGGGACTTACTATGCTTCTTGCAAAGTGGCAGCCAGTCCCCGCGCACTGTCGCAACGGAGTGATCCTGGGTTACAGAGTCAGATACCAACAACTGGACGGAGCTTCCCCAGCCAGGATTGAAAACACAACAGCTGATGTACTGTATGCCTTTCTTTATGATATGGACATTTATGCTAATTACAGCATTGAAATCACTGCCTTCACAAGGAAAGGTGAAGGGATTGCGACGTTGGATCTTGCCTTACCAGACACACTTGGTAAGTGTTTGGACTTAACATACGTGAGAAATTTTGTTAACGGCGCCAGCGAGAAAAGGTTGAGAAGCAAAGAAGTAAACGTGAAAAATGTCATGTCTTGTTGAATGGAGCTATCGAAACCACAAAAGTTTTCAAGCGTTGAGAACACATGCGCGAGACAAGTCCTTTGGAAATATATATTCCTTTATCCCGTGACTTTAACACAGATGTGCATTCATGTAGACATGGAATAACGCACGTCCATATACGCGTCCCATTGCACGCTAAAAACGCACGCGGATACACGCGTAGTATGTAAAGCATACACGCTAGCAGTATGAAAACGCGCTAGTACACGCGCATTAGCTAACGCCCGCTAGTACATACACACCAGTAAACGCGCGCTGGTGCGCGCGTGTTACTACACGCACGCAGGTGTTGGCAGAGCTCGCGCTTCCTTTTGTAATCTACAACTTCATTTTGTTTGACTCAAAGGGCCAAAGAAGACACCGACCAACGTGACAAGTTACAACTACACGTCAACCACTTCTGTTAATGTCACTTGGTTACCTTTTGACGACTTGTTTATACTGGAGAGAATGCTTGGCTACCGCGTCTCTTACCGGGCCGTGAGGATTGGTGACGAGAATGTAGAGAAGGAGGAGGCGCCAACGTACAACTTCACAGTTCGTAAGACAACTTTAACAGTTGTTATAGAAGGACTGGAATCGTACACTCGGTACCAGATCAACGTGTCTGGGTTTAGTCGCCAGGGGGATGGGCCGAGTGCGATCACTGAAGGAGGTATGAGAAAGAAAAGGCATTTTTGAGTTGTTTTTGTCAGCGGCGCCTGGCGTGATACCTTGTCATTTCTTACTCCTTATAGTGGCAGTAGATTTTGAAATACATTGACTCGCAGCTGCACTAGCCAGCGCTGAGGAAACACGGTCCTCACAATCTGCTAAAGAAGTTGGAAAAAGTCTAGTAAAGGATAGCTCTGCCCAGAAAGTCGAAGGAAATTAAAACGAGACTACACCTATCGTTGATATCTTTTTTTAATAATAATCACTTTTCTGGACGTTTATTCGGAAACTTTTTTATCGCGCACAAAGTTAAAGGTAAATGAAACATGAACGAAATCACCATAGAAAATGAAAGAAAAAGAATACCGAAAAAAAAAATCCGAAAAACCCCACTTGGTCTTTTTCCGCCTGCTAACACTGAAGACCTCAATATTGTGCCTTTAACGCATGCCCCAATAAGATATTTTGTAAAAAAAATACTTGGAAGTGGAAGGAATTGCTCAAATTAGGTTTCTGAGAATTTAGCTGCAATTTCTTGCAATAACATTTACAAAAAGGCTTTGGTAGTCCCTGTTTAAATGCAATTACCACTGGTTATTATGCTAAACATTTTTAAGAGGACTTCACATGTAACAATCCTAAGTGTAATCGCGGTCTTTTCGTCAGATACATGTCGCTGTCAAAAACGACTTTCTTCGAACTATCGAACTTTCCCGCCGTATGTAGATCAATTTGACGTGAGTGATGATGGACGTTTCACTGTAGCCAACATGACGGGGATGCTGCCTAAAATTCTCGATGACCTTGTGGTCACGTGCTGTCAATCTTGTGGAGCTCACGGAAGATCGTATGTGGACTTCAAGTATAACGGCACGAATGGTACCGCTAAACAAAACAGCGAGAAAGAGATGAAGTTCTTGATTGAGGATCGTAACGATCTCAGGTAAGTGAAACTGAAAGGAAGTTAGAAGCTGTGACAATTTTCCTGTTCTCATGCATTCCTTTCTGTTTAGAAATTTGTCAATTTTTTGCGTCTAAACTCATTACGGCAAAATCGAAGGTCAGTCCAAAAATATAGTTGATTAACATTCACACAATTATATTCTTAAAGCTTCTGCGATTGATTTTTTTTGTAAGATCTGTGTACCTTCATTTATGTGAAGTGTAAAAACCTTATTGGTTTCTCTCGAAAATATCAGTCTCAAAAGGGTTAAAATTTTCCTTTTCCCAACTGACTGAGATTTGAGGCCACCATTGCTTAGCACTGTTCGCGATTAGTTACATTTGTGAAGACTAGCTCTTAATCAATAATGCCACAACATTGGTATCATACAAATTCGATCCCAGTGTTTGATGAACATGTTTTGGTTATCTTCATGTCATAATGGGTTACCATAGCACTAGTACAACCTGCTAAAAACACCCTTAATTTAAGCTCTAAGTGCTAATTATTTCTCAAAAACAAGTGCGGTGACCCCCATCCCATTTTTTGTAGAGAAATCGTATCTGGCATGATGAAAATCAGTCTAAGCTCATGCAAAAATCTTAAGAAACTCTTCCGAGAAAACTAAACCTTGATTTTGTTCTCAATCTCAGTTTCCCTGTGTATGGTTGGAAGTGGCAGGAGTATTACAGTGCCGATTATCGATATATTCCACTGGTTGAGTCTCCGGGCGTGGCTTTCATAATAATCGAAAAAGAAGGTCTTAGCCCGTCACAACGACTGGTAAACGAGGTCTTTGCAACTTGGCCCTACATGGTTATAACAACGTTACTTGCTGCTTTAGCCGGGATCGTTATATGGTTCTTGGTAGGTAACAACCTTTTAGCGGGTCGTTTAATTTATTTCATGCATCATTTATCCTGAAATAAGAGGTTTAATTTTTTGGTGCATCTGTGAAAAGCAACGTTCAAACGAGTATGTCTGGGCAAGGATCTATGGTGCCTCGTTTTCATGTCTTTTCGTGACTTAAAAACGAGGCAGTCAGGTCAAGAACCTCATTGTTGTTGTTTGTCACGTGCTTTTAGCTGTGAATTTTCTCTTTCGCAGGATACAAAGTCCAATCCAGATCATTTTCCTCGCACGTTCCTCCGTGGTTCGGGAAACGGGTTTTGGTGGGCGTTTATTTCCATGACAACGCTAGGGTAAGAAGTAAACAAAACAAACAAACATCTGTTTATTATTTACGACACTTTCATTTGGCTCAGTAACTTCTCTGTATGTTTCTCAAATAATCCAATTCAAGCCAGCCACCCTCGATCGTGGCTTTGACCTTTTGTCAAAAAAGGCTGGTACCGTAATGACAATGCAGGTCCAAACCTTACATAACAACGACCTGAACCAGGTTAGACATTTCATGACCGTTTTCATATAAAGTAACAATCTGGTTAGCTCACTATATGGTTAACACTCGTCTCCGGTTTGTTTGCGGTTAATTCCTCTCAGGTTTGCTTGCGGTTAGCTTTCAGTTTGTGGTTTGGACGACACTGTATTACATATGTTAAACTACGTTTCGAATGACCCTCATGTAAAAATAAGTGAGTCACTCTAGTTCAGGTCCTTGTTAACTTAAGTCTTATTTGTCAGTCACATCACCTGATATATTAAGACAGGTTTGCTGAGGTTTCTGATTGCTTCAGAAATCTGTGGCGTTGTTTAGCATTTCAGAGTAAAGATCTTGTCTTCTGAGCGGTGAAGTAACATTTGTGGTGCGTATCTCCTCTTTCTGTGCAAGTCTGACGCACCGAAGCTTACTCAGTAATTCTGACGTTACCCAGGTAAATCGGAACTGTGTGACAGCACATAGCCTGTTCCAGGCTCTCAGTTTGTAGAGACGAACGAAAGGGGAACTAAGCGGCGAGCGCGAGAACGAGGTAGATCTTTCTCCCCACTACGAACCGAGTCCCTGCAACAGACTAAACAACCCAGTTTAAAACTAGAGAAGAGTAGCAGCTCTCGTAAGCTGCAATTGTTAAATTTATTGTAGCACGCGCAGCTGTTATAGTTTTAGGGCTAAGGGGGTTGTTTCTGTTGTTTGTTCTATTGTTCCCTTAAAGGGTATCGAGCCATTTATGTGAGACCTCACAAGTGCTGCTCCCTGATCTTATGATCAGACTGTTTGTGTTACCAAGCTTTTTCATAGTGTTTATTTATGATTACTGTAGGTATGGTGATAAAGTTCCCAAGGCTAATGCATCCAAAGCGTTCGCCATTGTCTGGATATTAACTGGTCTGGTGATGATGGGCATACTGAGCGGCGCTCTCACAACCGCAATTACGATCTTCGTGTTTGAGGCCGACATAATCTTGTACGGCACCAAGGTAGGACCAGGATATTGTAGGTGCAGAAAAACCTCACACGTCAACAGTTAGGTAAACATGCATTACCAGGGTTTCCTAAGTCAAGGGCGAAATTCTGTAACGTAGCCAGACTTAGCCTGTGATTTTCGTCACCTAAGTTGGTTAGCAACTTGATGTAGTCGTGTTCGTAATATTTTCGTGAGTGATCCTGCTTTTCTCTTTTTCTGAACACTCTTCGGATGTTTCCAGTCAGAATAGATTTAACGCAAGACCATTTGTCACCCGCGGCTTAAAACGCGCATGCACATAGGAGGTCAAAACAATCAACCTCGTTCTCAGGTCCTACACTGGTGTTAAAGTGCAAGGTGGTAGCCAGTCCAAGTATCGACAAATAACAACAGAAGTAATCCCATGCCAAAAATGGCAAGACTTAGTATAGTGAAAAACGAACTCATACAGGTATAAAAAATGTCATCAAGCAAGTTGGAGTCACAGTGTTTTTTTTCTTTCTTTAATAGGTCGCGGCAATTCAAGACACACCTGAATACAGACTAGCTGTGGCAAGGAATGCCAGAGTAAATGAAGGTACTCTAAAAAAGAACTTGGTTATTAACAGCAATATTTTTCTTAGGCACTCAGAAATCCTCGTTGCTTGTTATGTTGGTATATCATTTCATTCAGCACGATTTTTGTCGCAAACATATTTTTTTAAACATCAAAGAATATCAAACCGACAAAATACGCATCAAACAGGACACACGTAGCGTTACCAAGGTTGCGTGTCGTACTGTAGCATGACCGCAGCGTGACCTAGTCAAGCGTGACCCAAAAGCGTGACATAGCCGAGCGTGACCTCAAATAATTGGTTTGCTTTTTCAGCCAAAAACTACACAACCTTTACCGAAGTTTACGATGCTCTCATCAACGAAGACGTACAAGGAATGTTGATCGATACATACGAAGCTGGATACAAGAAAGATCAGTTTAAAGACCCAAGGATCCGAATTCACACCATTTATGATTACAAGTCTACATACGGTGTGGTTCTAGCTGGAAATTCCACCAAACTTTTACAGTGTTCTAAGAGTTACATGCAGTCACATAGAGCTGAGATGTATGAACACATTGCAAAGTTTATCCACTCCATTGAGGTAATTGAGAATTACAGTCATATGAGCCGAGGTAATCGTCGTGTGAGGTGTGCTTTCAATGTGATTCAAGTTAACACAGAGATTCTTTTTCCACGATATTATCTATAGGACGGTAAAGCATGCTTCAAAGGTTAAGTAGGTGTATAAAGTAGCAATTCTGGACCTCGTTATATTATTCAATTCTATATGATTTACATTATACATATAACAATACACTACATGGTGCAGTTGGTCATTGTGCGAAACCCATTTATCATAACTTGATGAATATGGTGAGACAAATTAATCGAAACGAAAGAAAAAACGGAAGACGGATAAACGAACAAACGAACGAACGAACGATCGATCGATCAAACAAACGAACAAACGAAGAAATGAGCAAACGAACAAACGAACCAACCAACCAACCAACCAGCCAGCCAACCAACTAACCAACCAACCAACCAACCACGAACCAACCAAGCAACAACGAACGAGCGAACGAACGAACGAACGAAAGAAGGAAAGAACGACTGACCGAACAAAGAACGAACGAACGAACGAACGAACGAACTAAAGAACGAACAAGAGAACGAACGAAAGAACAAACGAACGAACAAATGAGCGAAAGTAAGAACCTGCGAAATGACCCCCAGCCTCTCCCTAGCTGGTAAGTGCCGCTTTCATCAAACCCTGGCTAAATAGTGTCCTTGCCCAACGTTCCCCTTCCGCGGCCGGTTGTAACTCCTTCACAACCCGCCTCGCTCCCTGGAGGGTGTAGATTTAATATTGATGTTTGATTTAAACAGGAGGAACATGTTCCCTAGAAGTTTCCTCAGGCCTGTTTGACCCTCAGAATGAAGTTTTCAGATATTTTTCGTACATCATTAGTGCTTGCTTAGCCGTGGCAATCATCCTGGGGCTTATGTGGGAACGCAGGAGAAAGGTGCGAATTCGGGAAGCTGAACAATGCGGTAAGTCCCTGATATAGCTAACAGTATTATAGCCCTCAGCTGGTACGCGCACTGTGATTGGTCTATTAAGCGGGCCGTATTCTACTGCGCGGCCCGCTAAAATTTAAAGCTGTTTTCGTGGCCAAAATGTTTCGTGATTTATCACCAAGTGTTCTTATTTTTTTAGCACGTAAAAGTTTTAAAACTCTCTTTTATTTCTGAAGTTAATTCTGTATTAAAACTTGCTAACGACGTAAGAGTCACTTAACAACGATTTCAAATTGATTCGTTTTGCTTTCGACGTGCGTCAGAAATTTGAAGCCGTTCTGCGTGAATAGAAATCGTTCCCGAACCCGTCAGACACACAGTAGAGATGTAATAAATATCTGACTAACCTCGTTTTCTCGACCGTACTGTAAGTTACGGATCCTCGTTTTTCCCTTCGATTTATGGCCCGACATAAATCGACAGGGAAAAAACTCGGTCCGTAACTTACAGTACAGCCTTCGAACTCGGTTAGTAAGAGGTATGTATTATCATTAATAAGTAGGATGGGCGCTTGCTTTATGGTTAGTGCGCTGAACATCCGGAGTGAGCGGCCTGGGCTCGAGCCCTGATCAGGGTCATTATGTTGTGTTCTGCCTTCTTAGACAAGACATTTGAACCTCAGGGTGATTCTCTCCACCTAGGATTAAAAATGGGTGTCAGCGACGTTACTGTAGCTAAATGACCCGATAGGTCACTAAGCTTGAACGCAAACTTCACCCAGTTTGCCTATAGTAAGGAGTCAATTGTTGATGGAGCTGATTTCACTGAATTACCTGTATTAGAACTAAATCGAGTCAGTCAATGGCCAGTCACAACAAACGTAAACAGCCAAATGAATCAATGAGTACTTGAGGCAAAAACACGTAAACGGTAATATGCGCGGGAAAAGGCGTGTGATCAAGTCGCGATTTCTTTTGAAATTGCATCTGATTGGCTTAGCTGGTGGCGCCATGTTTTCAAACAAAACACAGTACGAAGACATCAGTGATCATCGCAGTTATGAACACAACATAAGCAGCGGTGAAATTAAAGCCTGAAAAAAATGAAATTAACGCCTGAGAAAATCACTGATGTCTTCATACCTTTCTCCGCAGTTCAAATATATGATCTTTCATATATTCATTAGCAAAACACAGTAAGTGGTAAAGCAAAACTAAAGCAATTCTTGATTGCTTTATGTAGGTGAAGTCATTTTTAACATTGTTCAACTGAATTGCCTTCAAAACGAAGGAAAGTACAAAAAATGATTTGAACCAATGTAGAAAACGAAAGTAACACATCACTTGCAAAAGATTTCGGAAGATTTTAATTTCGGCCAAAAAAAAAGTGTCCGAAAAAAAAGTGTCTAGTTGAGACACTACTTGACATACGTAACGGCTTGATAGAATTTGAGTCATTTTCTCGTCGGTGTATTCATAGAACCTTGAAGCTGCAGTAAAACTTTCATTTCCAGAAGTTGTTTAAGTTTAAGTCGTGTTTTGCAGGCGTTAATTCGCATTAGATTTGTTTTAGCAAAATGTCCGAAATTTTTGTCCGAAATTTGTCCGAAGTAAGACAAAAGGTGTCCCGGCCCGAAACGTCCGAAATTTTTGCGTCCGATTTTCTTTGCAAGTAATGTAAGCTAAACTGGAACATAGATTATGGATGGCCATACGGATTCTAACTTGGTTTGTTGTTATTTGTTTATTGTCCCTTTACTTTGGTAAATCATTATTTGAACCTTCTTTTATTAGTTCTGAAAGCCTGATAACGATGAACTTGAAACATTTAATTTGGGCTAAAATCGTTAACGTGCCCAATTCTTGTTCGGCCCCTAATATAATCTTTGTAAGCAAACTGCGTGAAACACAATAAAATGATGCTGAAACTACCTTTGTTCCCACTGTGCCGTAACACTCCACTCCCTTTAGTTTTTGTTTTTTTTAGTGACGGTATTATAAACTATCTTTTTATCATTCGCAGAGGGTCATCTCGATAGAGAAAAGACTAGAGAACTGCTTGAACAGATGAAGACTTTTGTGGAAGAATTTTACTACAATTTCAAGGCAAACTATAATAAAATGATGAAAAAGCACCGATTGCAGTTAAAACGCTTTAAAGCTCAGCATCCCAACAGCAAGCTGGTTTGTAACAACCGGCCTAACGCTAAACAGGGTTTCTTTAACGAAATGTGTGACCGAGAAATGAAGTTCTCATCTCTCGTAGATTCTGGTGGAGCCAAATCGGGCAGAGTTACAGCTTTACTGCACTAATTTTCAACCAGTGTAACCTTTAAAGGAACCAGTCATATTTTCATCACTTTAAGCCGGTTTTAGCAAAGCTCAAAACCATACTTAGATGACTGAAAAAAGTAATTAATTGAGTTTTTAGGGTAGTAAATCATAGAAAAATATCCCGGTGAGCCTTCAGCCTGGAAGCGGTATAAAAGATTCCTTTTGACCACTCAAAACTGACCATAGTTTAACTGTACAATATGCAGGACATCGTTTTCCTTTTATTCTAACTTGCATTTACGTATGTCTTTCTTCTCTTACGGTAATATCGTCTTTAATGTAAATATTAATTTAAATTACACTTAACATGCGGCCAATGCCAACTTATATCTGCATGACAGTGACCAACTCGAAAGCTCGTTGGCTACTTTGGTCACTGTACACATGCAACTAAATATTGTTTCTTCTAGTTTATTTCTATTTGTATTTTTTTCTGTATCATTGTAAACCATCTTATGTTATGTTAAGTTGTTTTCTGTAAACAATGTGCAATAATAAAAACTGAAACTGAATGTTCCAATATTATCGTGGTATAATGGCTCCATGTATCAGAAATTCTGTCTGTAAAAATACCTTCCCATTCTAGTCTCCCCAGGGTAGTCTACTGGGGTCGTCGCAAATCATATAAAGACTTCATATCACGTGACAACCTGAATAGCGGTTAGAGGTTGAAATGAACTATTACAACTACAAACTTGAAAGTCCTTTTTAATTCTTTTTTATTCCTGTTTACATTTAAGTCATTTTGGTTCATGCATGCATATATAAGTCAACAACAATTGGCTAAGTATGGCTTATTAAACTGGCTGGTGTTTTATAAATACATTTTATAACATTTTATAAATATTTTACGATGTATATAGGCTTAATTATTTTATTTTAATTATTTTTAATATTGCTACGACTGTCACTATTTCTTCCAAATTTTTGCGGGCCATTAGGTTATCAGTTTTAATACTGTCAAATGTTACCCTCGTAAAATAAAGTCTTACTTACTCCTCGTTTACTTACTTACTTTGATCATGTAATCAATTAAGGAAATCTAGCAGACAAACTTCTGTGCGACTATTTTAAATATATTCTCAAAATAAATCATTTCTATCAGCACCAAATGTCGAAAACAAGTTTTGAAACTCATATAAAACATTTGAAAATACAGTTGAAATGAAACTTTTGGAGAACTTGGAGCGAGAGCGGCAAAAAATCGTACCACCCCCTGCTTCATCGATTTTTTTGCTCTCTCTCCAATTTACGCGCGGCCGGAATGCGGAAAAGCTCTTCGTACGAGGAACGCTTGCTACGCCAGTTCTCTCGCGGATTATCTTACCAAGCGTGTTGCGTGGATGTTTTCTGGTGGATCCGAATGCACGCGATCAAACTCCGGGTCACAGTATTGGCTGGTTTTGGACCCTCCCGAGATTTCTGAAACCAGGAGTGAGCTAAAAATAACTTAATGAGGATTAACTTGGGAATTAGGCCTATGGCGGGGATTACTTCACTAACTCTTGATCCTCTCTTGAGCCAAGCAAATATTAATTAGCGACTGGCGACTTTTCCAACCCTTCTCCGCTAAGACTGGGGACAAAAATATCACGTGACATAGAGATGCCATTGTGACCGAGTGAGCTTGGGGTCAAGAGATAAAAACAAAGATGGCGGAAGACATGTGGGCATGTGGAAAAAGCTTTGAGTGTCATGCTCTCGTGAATGGGCTATTGCCCGGGGCTATTGCACAGGGAAATACAAAAATCTCATTGAGAAATAACCGAACTGTTGAAGGCTGATGCATAGAAAGACATTCAGCAAGTAAGACTGGATAAGTGAGACTGGATAAGTGAGACTGGATAAGTGAGACTGGATAAGTGAGAAATAACTTGGCTGAACGAATTGAAACAGGCCAAGGAGAGCAGAACAGGGGAGATTCAAAATGTCACCAGATAAAGACAAGATAAACAGTAGCTGAATGGCAGAACAGGAAGACAACTGAATATTTGGCACCATATAGCAGGTATGTTTATTAATAGTTGTTGTGAATAATTAGCACTGAATAATCATGATATCCATTGTGAAGGTAACGTGTAAAAAACATTTTAAAACTACAGGCAGTTTCTTCGAAACACATTTTAAGATAACAAAAAAACAATGGTTCAAACTCAATGAGGTCATTTTCAAGTTAAAAAGTGATTACAATATTCTTGCATACCCTAAACTACTGCTTTTAAGCCTCTCCGCTTATAAGCTGCCTCCTCCAATTATAGGTCCATCTACCGGTAAACAAAAAAATACATCCAGTTATAAGCCTCTGCCACCCCCCCCCCCTCCCCTCCTCCCCCCGCCACCCCCAGATGAAAGCCCCCCTCTAGCTTTCCTTGTTTTGAATTCGTTTTAATACGAGGTTTCAAAACAAAATAGTTAACCCCTCCATTTATAAGCCCATCTTAAAGTCCTTACAAAGTTGTATAAGCCCAGGGCTTAAAAGTGACAGTGTAGGATATATGAGTAAAATTTACATGTAGACATGTGAATTTGAAATGACAATAATGTAAAAATGCACTAAGCAATACAAAATGTAAGTGATAAAACTCTAAAATACTAAAGGCTAGATCAAACAATATTTTTTTTTGCATAGAACAAATTTCTATTAGAATAAACACATTATTTACAATACTAACTAACATAACTTACAATACTAACCTTACTTTAATTTAATCGCGATTTACATGTACACTACTTACAATAATTATTTTAATAGGGACGCTACTGAAAACCAAATTTTGTTGTACTTGGTGGAATAGCTCTTCTTTAAATCATGAGATCAGCTGTCCTACTGTAGCAAATCTAACTGAAAACATACAACTTTATTTCCTGAAGATTGTCTGATTTTCTAAGCTGCAATTTGTCTTCCATCAGCATTCTTCCATCAGAAGTCAAATGTTCGCTTTGAGTTGACGAAACAAAGATAAAACGGCCTTTGATAGTTTCACAAGCACGTTTGAATTGATGTAAAAGGTGAGCTTGGTAGAGACATTCGTTGCTAGCATAAATGTGCATTGTCCAGTGAATGTAATCAATTCGAGGGGTAGCACACCCAAGGTTGAATGACTTCGGGTAAGAATTGGTGCAACATTTCTCGATGTAAAATTCGAGATTCTCAAATTCTTGTAACAGCTTTTCAAAATTTGAACTACACAGCTTGAAGGGGAGACAATCATAGAAAAGAATGCTGTCTAAAACTAGCTGTTGTGCTGCAGGGTTAGAAAAAATAATATCTAAAATATATTCTTTGGTACATCTAGCAATCCTGACGGTTGAAATTTCTTGACTCTTTTCTTTTGCATGAGGTGCTTCCTCACCAATATCGTAAGACAAGACTTCGAAGTGGTGAATTGTCTTCAGCTTAGTTAGTGAGTTCTTGCTAAAGTTGTTGTACCTTGTTACTAAGCGCACTCGGATAACACTCTGGAAATTGTGTCGGACATATTCATCGAGCACCCGCGAGAGCTTTTTGCTAATACCACAACCACAGTATTCTGGAAGGACATGCGCCGCTCGTCAAATACATGTCTTTCCATCATCTACAATAAAACCAGCTGTCAAACCAACTAGTTTTTCACTGACAACGGCAACCATAACAGCACAATTCTCCATCTTCATCCATCTATGAAATTCAAGTGGTAGATAGTCATGTCCTTTGTAAATACCCCTTGACAAATTCACGACTTCTTCCAAATCGCTCAGCCAAGCAAGACGAAACCTCACCTCTTCCACGCTGTAGTTTTTTGCGTGACTGACGAGCTGCAACAATTCAGACAGCAATTTATAGTCACTAGTATGTCGACCTGTGGCAATTTCATGTATTTATCATTGGTTGTGTGACCTCATCCTTAGGGTGTTATGCCATTGTGACACATTGTCACAATGCTTCATTAGCAGAGCGTTGGTATATATATAATATATCTCGGTGTCCTCATTTGTATTCATTCGAGTCAAATGGCGGCTTTTTCGCCTTCTAAATTAAATACCCAATACAATACAATACAATACAATACAATACAATACAATGCAATGCAATACATGACAAGACAAGACAATACAATACAATACAATACAATACAATACAATACAATACAATACATTTACAATACAATACAATACATGTACATGAATTTATATAGCGCTCATTTTCAGAGCTCAATGGCGCTTTACAATGTTTGTAATGACTAAAGCCGACTGGCATTTTGAATATTGGTGTATAGGATTGTTGCAAACTTTATTCAGTTAAGTTATTATTCAGTATGTATTTTCAGTTTTCGTTATTTTGTACAGGTGGGTATTGTTTCTGTAAGTCATTATTATGTCATTTTGATCGAAAGGACATAATAAAGAGGGTCATGCAAGACTCCTGTTGACACACCTTGAAGTGGTCTTTTGACACATGATAAAATTATTTTAAATTTTGTCTTTGCTTTATATTATTTGAGTATGAGTCATGTAGTAGTTGTTTGCCAAAGTACCACAGAGACATTTGGATAAAAATATGTGAAAAGTGAAATGAACATGTCATTGGATGGACATATTAAGGCCATGGAACTTGATTCCATAGGTGGGTTGACCCACCTAGCCGTGGTCAAAAACTAGCCTGCAGTTATGCGCAATTTTATCAGCTCCGCCAATCCTTTGGAGTGAACTTCTTCAAGTGGATGTATAGTTTAAAATTTCAGTGGAGTTCACCCCAACCCTTCCAAGCAATAGCTTGGCATTTGCTCATGTCTTTATTCTATAGGTGAGCCATTTAAAATTTAATTACCAACAAGGTGTGGGCAATTGCCTACCTCTGGGACAACCCCAGAACATTTGGCAGCCTTGTGGATTTGTGACTTGGCACCCATGGCCACCCTGTTAATACAGCAAAATTTGCATGGCCAGTGGGTTACTGTTTTATAAACAGCGTTTCACTGTACCCAAAATAGTCACCACAAGATTTCTAACCTGAAAAATGCTCATGGTAGCTCCCAGATTTCAAATCCCAAATTTGTCTATGTACCTCCCGGTCATCCTTTAGTTACAACACATTCATCTGCTGCTGTTCATGTATATCATGTTCAGGGCTGAGCATGCATTATTGTTTAATTTATAGATGCACAGCTGGAAATTCATAGAGCATGTACATGTCCCAGATGTTGTGTTGCCAGTGCAATCACTGCCCCTTCTCAGAGGTAAATATTTTTACTTTTTTATGCTATAATTATTCTCAAATGAATAGAAGATGGTATTCCTTTTGAGGTCTAGAAAAACTGCATTAATGCATTCGCATCTTGAAGCAGTTCTTTAAGGCTTCATGCATGCATGTTTTTTTCTCAGAGAACATGGAATTTCATCTTCTATTTGCTATAAACATTTCAAAATAAAAATGAGCGATAGAAACTTTACACAACGTTTCAATGTCGTCATGACATCATTATCAAGTGACAAGAAAATAACGGTTCAACAGTGTTATATATGCGGTGAGAGGTGTGATTGTTCATTAACATATTTGTCTAAACAAATAGTTTCGCACGGATGGAATCTGATTGCGGGTTCAAGTTAGGTTTCTTCTTTCTAATAAACAGCATTTCGTAAATCAAACAATCCAGTTTTCCATTGCATTTCTTTAGGACGGAAAAATTATTGGCAAGGTCGTCGATGTTATAAAGGCCATGATCATTCTTTAAATGCTTTCCGATTGCGGAGAACCTGTGTTCATCAATACGTTGGTGCAAATGCCGGCTGGTATACCCGACATACTCTGCATCGCACAGATCACATTGGTAATTGTACACTACACATTGTTGAATAAGTAGAGGTGGTTTTGGTTCACGCATCTTGAGATCTTCACAGATTTTGCGACTCTTGAATACTGGTTGAAGAGTGTGATCGATTTTCTTGCTCAGGTCAGATAGTTGTTTTTTCACTGCATCGGCCGACGTTCGATCTTTAAATGGCAATACCACTTGGTGAACAGTATCTTCGTTGACAGGTAGTTGAGGTGGCACGAGAGGATCTTTGGTCATCATTGAGGTGACAAAGTGAGAAATGACGGAGTTAATAAGGCTTTCAGGGTACTTGAGGTTCATAAACATCAGCTTCAGGCGATCACATTCAGTCACGAAAGACTCCCATGTGGATGACAGGTGAAAAGCATGGTTTAACATGGTTTTAATGAGAGATTTCTTGTACCTTTTGTCCATATGGCTTTGGTGATGGAGTAGTAGGCCGGTATTTGTTGGCTTCCGGTAAACACTGGTTTCCAGTTTGTGACCTTTCTTAAGTATTTCCATACCAATAAATGGTAGCTTGTTGTCAGAAGCTAGTTCCATTGTGAAATTTATGGATGGGTGACAGTTGTTAAGTGTTGTGAAAAAGGCTTCTGCTGCTGGCACATCCTTCATCGTGGCAAGCGTGTCATCGATGTACCGCCTATAAAACTCTGGGAGCTTGTTGTCATGTTCTAATTTCTCTTCGATGGAGCAGAGAAATGCATTTGCCATAAGGGGTCCCAAAGGTGAGCCCATTGCCACTCCGTCAGTCTGTTCATAAAGCTTGCCATCGAACTGGAACAATTGGTTCTTAGTTGCTACTTCTAGAAGTTGAATCAGGTCAGGCTGGGTGATGTTTGACTTGTGTGTTTCATTAAACCAGTTGTTTAAGAACGCTTTTTCGGCGATCATTTCGATAGTTTCCTTAAGTAATACATTAGTAAACAAAGACGTGACATCATAGGATACCAAAATGTCGTTTTCGGTGACTTTTAGGTCTTGAATCTTTATAACATCGACGACCTTGCCAATAATTTTTCCGTCCTAAAGAAATGCAACAGAAAACTGGACTGTTTGATTTACGAAATGCTGTTTATTAGAAAGAAGAAGCCTAGCCTGAACACGCAATCGGATTCCATCTGCACGAAACTATTTGTTTAGACAAATATGTTAATGAACAATCACACCTCTCACCACATATATAAAACTGTTGAACCATTATTTTCTTGTCACTTGATAATGATGTCATGACGACATTGAAACGTTATGTAAATTTTTATTTTGAAATGTTTATCGAAATTTAATCTCATTCGAATATTTGCTATAATTCAGCAATTTACCAGCTATTTAAAAAATCGAGCACAATTTTCCCTAGACTAAACTCCTGTAGCCAGTAGAAATTGTGATGCCATAAAATGTTTAAATCTTAAGTGTAACCACAAGCTGTAAGGAGTGATTTTACAGAAAGTTTTAGACTTTTTATGATTACACTTGAACTACCTGTATGGTCATAAGTCGATTGCTATGGTACATACATGTCATAGAGTACTTCTTGCTTACATTCTGATTCATAAAAATTGCTGAAATCTATCACTTTGCATGTAGGGCTCTATTTCCCTTGTAGGGAAAAGGACATGTTGAGGATTATGATGATCACTTTGCATGTAAAAGGTGTAAGCCACCCCTTGTTCCTTAGCCCCACCACCCCTTGCTTCATCCATGTTTTTTCTCTCACTCCCAATTTGTACGCAACCAGAATGCGGAAAAAGCTCTTTGTACTTGAATGCTTTGTACACAGGCTTCTTGTCTTAGTATAAAGACTTCACTTGAGTAATAATTTTTTTAATGGAACACAATCACCTTGAGGATATTTCCATGATTATTTATTGTAAATTAATTGGTCATCTTATAAAATCAGTGGATTAAACAGGTTAAGCCTGTAATTATGCCTGTAATTAATTTTCCTTTGAAGTGAGTAAATATTATCTAGCTTAATGTATCTTTCATTTGTTTTCCTCCTTCAGGAGAAAAGAGCTCACGACAAGTGGTAATGTTCTCTGTGACCTGATGCCAAGATACACAAAATTGCATTCAGTTAAGTATTTGTCCAACTTCATCCTGTATTTCACAAAAAGCTACATAACTGCAACTTTTACATGTACATTTTTGTGAAGTTATCGAACCCAGAATGGATATGGTCTGGTCCTGTGACTATTTGTATACTGACTGAGAAAAAATAATTGTCATGATTCCTTTTTATGTGACAGAGACTAATTTTAATTATATATTTCTGTAAAATTGTAAATATGCGAGTCATAATAATCAAGTTTGTTGTAAAAGTTTGATTGATTGTTTACTAGTTAAAGTCAATCAATAAATTAGGGGTTAATGAAAATTTGATTTATCCATCAATAAAAGACAATTCTTTAAAAAAGTTAATAAGGGATGTACCAAATTAATATGGATATGGTCAGTTTCACAAAAACCTTTTCCAGAGTTTCTTGATCTATATATAGTGCCACATAAAATTGATCTGTGCAGGAGATGGGTGGAAGAACTGACCCACTAAGGAACTGGTTCCACTGAAAAATGTTTTCCCGAGTTTCTTGATCTGTGAAGCATAAACTGGTCCCACATTCCAAAATGCCAGCACAGTTTAAAAAAGAAACACTTAACATTTAGGAACAATTGGACTGTCTGCATACCCTGAATGGATCTCGAGCTTTGTACAGGAGATGGGTGTAAGAACTGGCCCACAAGGGAGCTGGTTCCACCAAAAATCTCTTCCTGAGTTTCTTGATCTGTGAAGCAAAAACTGGTCCCACATTCCAAATTGCTGGCACAAGATTAAAAAGCAAAACTTGTTTAGGAACAATTGGACTGCCTGCATGTGATGAACGGATCTTGAGCTTTGTACAGGAGATTGGTGTAAGAACTGGCCCACAGGGGGCTGGGTCCACCAAAAATCTCTTCCTGAGTTTCTTGATCTGTGAAGCATAGACTGGTCCCTCATCCAAATTGCCAGCACAAGAAAAGAGACTTGTTTAGGAACAATTGGAATTTCTGCATGGGCTGAACGGATCTTGAGCTTTGTACAGGAGATGGGTGTAAGAACTGGCCCACAAGAGAGCTGGTTCCACCAAAAATCTCTTCCTGAGCTTCTTGATCTGTGAAGCATAGACTGGTCCCTCATCCAAATTGCCAGCACAAGAAAAGAGACTTGTTTAGGAACAATTGGAATTTCTGCATGGGCTGAATGGATCTTAAGCTTTGTGCAGGAGATGTGTGTAAGAACTGGCCCATAAGGGAGCTGGCTCCACCAAAAATCTCTTCCTGAGCTTCTTGATCTGTGAAGCATTGACTGGTCCCACATTCCAAATTGCAGATACAAGATGTTAAAAAAGAACTGTGTAGGAACATATGGACTATCTACAAGTACTAATTAAATAGATCTTGAACTTTACAAAAGAGATTGGTGTAAGAAGTGACTTGTATAGGAGTTGATTCCATCCAAAAGAATTTAATTATCTCCAGTGCATTTGTTTCTCTGTCTGTAAGAGAGACTGATCCTACATAAACAGTTAAAAAATGTCTTATAGAAAAATGCCTTGTTATGAATTTCAATTTTTTGCACGACTGAAACTGATCTTTAAGCAGCTTTAGTTGTAGTTTTTTTTTTCTGTCCTCAAATTTAGAACCGAAATGGAGTTTGTAAATTTATGTGGCTACTTGGCTCATTTATTAGTTGCTATTCTGAGTAGATTTTGCCTTATTAAATTAATTTTATTCACTGTTTTATTTATACTTTAAATGGCTTGTTTTTTGTTGTTAGGGCTGACCTGCAAATTGGAGAAAATAATTAATGATATAAACATGAAAAAATTTGGGTGGAGGAAGTGCTAGAAGATCTTTCTTGAGGCCATTTTTTCTCATTTGAGAAAACTTTTTTCAAATTTTCTGCACAAAATTCTCGTCATCATTTTAGAAAATTTGCTATTGTATTTCAGCCAATCATAATCTAGAATAATGATGTGTAATTTGCACTGGTGTTATACTTTCTGCACTGGTGTTACACTTTTTGCACTGGTGTTACACTTGAACTGCACTGCCCTCAGCCAATTAGAATCGAGTAATTTTTTCATGTATTTTGTTAATTAATACTCTTCAAATAAAATGTTTTAACCTCCACAGGATTTTAAGACCAAAGGTATTCAACCTAATGACCCATGATGTTGAACATGACAAGCTTTCCTCGGTTTCGCCAGAATACAGGCAAGCTCCCTTGGCAACTTTAGCATGTCTTGAATTAATACATGTAGGTCCGTTAGGCATACATATGGAACTAGCCTTTATTATGATATCCTTTATCCATTTTTGGTTTGGTTATAATTCTAGAGACCTAAACTTGTGTAAATTTATGGTTGTCGTCGATTGAAATTGAATTTCAGTTTTGGAATTTCCAAAGTATCTCATATGATCGGTGGCCTTTCGATCTGTGAACAATGTTCTGTCTAATAGACGTTAAATTCATAAACCCTTCCAAGTTTGTAAATCTTGGAACAGACAAATAATTCTGCATGTAATTGTCAACTGAATTAAAGAGAAATGTTATTAGTAATGAAAGGTAACGTGGCATTAATTGCTAATTTGCACCCAAGAACTATTTATTTAAGGGACACAGTCAGCTTTGGGACTGCGCTGACCTGGACACTAGTTTTCTGGCTTTGAAAAAAGTACACCTCAACCTGAAATCAAAGTACATCTAGAAATCCGCTTTAATCTTCACAGTGTTGTACTTGATTTTCAATCGTTAACTAAAAAACCTGTTTTTGAGTGTGCTTTTGCTCATCTCATGATTTTATTTTTATAATATTTGGTTAAAAACGGTATGGATTGCATCTCTGTGATATCCAAATTAGCTATGAAATGGTATCTAATGCGCATGTGCGCCAGCTGATTGTGTTGCTTTAAAACCCATTTTATTTTAATCAGTTAAATTACTGTAGTACAACACATGCAACACAAACAATTATGGTAGATGTGTTTACGTTAGACAGTTTTCATCTTATTTCTGTTTATTCTTGGTCCATTGTTATCAAACAGCAACCAGTATACAATTTGAGAGAAAAGTTGAATAACAGTGAAACATTTTTATTTTTTGCTTTTGTTTATAGGCATCGATGGTGGGCAGTTCCAAATGTTCAAGAAGATGACTTGAATCTTATGCATCATTTACGCTGGTGGAAAAATTCCTCTCACATTTTCCATTAACGCGAGGGGCAAATTCAAGTAAGTTATGTTGCGAACATTTACTGTGGATTTGATTATTTGAGATCTGCTTAATGTTACCTCATTGATATCAACTCATTTAACTAACTCAAGTTTACTCAATTCAAAATCTTTGACAAAATCCTTTAGCCAGTCTAATTGGGTAATGGAGCAAAAATAGTCACCTGCTTGTTGTTTTATTATGAGATTAATTCATTTCAGTGGGAAAAAGACAAATCTCAACAATAGTTAAGAGGGATTGACATTATCAATGCAGATTTCGAGATTGGTTGTCAAATCAGGGGTAGCAAGAGATCTGCTCTTTGAAAGATGTGTTATTCAGCCGAGATTTTGCTGGCTGGGAAACCCAGAAGGCCTCATCCTCGTTAAACTAACCCTATTCCAGAAAATGGGGAGGTGCGGTGGCCTCATGGTTAGTGTGACTCCAGATCGAGCAGTCTAGGTTCGAGCCCTTGGCCAGGGACATTGTATTGTGTTCTTGGGCAAGACACTTTACTCTCAGAGTGCCCCTTTCTACCCAGGTATGGGTGCCAGCAAATTTAATGCAGGGGGTAACCCTGCAATGGACTAGCATCCCATTCGGGAAGAGGAAATACTCCTAGAAATATAGAAATACTCCTAGTTGCTTCATGCTACAGAAACCAGGATAAGCTTCAGCCTGATGAGCCACTTGGCCCGTATGCTGACTTTATTTTTACCTTACTTCGCAACACCCCTCCCCCCACCCCATGCTACTGAAGGTGTGCACACTGTAGATATAGCCCTGGAACCACACCCCAAGAGTATTCAGGGTGTGGAAATTCTTTAGTGATGTGCCTGTTGGCTGGGAAAGTTTAATAGGAAAATTTGCTGAGAAGTAGAAGTGGATACATCTCTGTTCAGAGAAGCTAAGCCAGCCTCAAGTTAACCCGAGTGAAAGCTAACCGATTCTTGACCCAAAATCCTGACTCAAAATCCAACCCGAAATCCAGGCTCGAAAAGGATGCATTTCTCGATTTCACCGCGACATCTACGTTCAGAACTAAATAGATTTATTGTTTGATGCGTTTCGTTGTTAAGTCAATAGTCCTAGACTTTATTGAAACATGATTTTTACTGCAAAAACGTCAAGAGGTGAAAACAAGATAATGTAGCTCTGATCGAAACTTCACGCGCATGTGAAAGGAAATATTGCTTTTGATTACTCGCACTGGTCTTTGCTGTTATAAAAGTGTTTGATATTCGTCCTTGCGGTATGCAAAACTATTTTAAGTCGTAGTTGTTAAAGATCATAGACCCTATTCATAAATGGCTGCCAATTTAAAATTCTTTTGTGTGTATTTAAATTAGCCCAACTAACCTCGTTTGAGAGTAAAAATGTTTTTGAATTATCACCTCAAAAACGAGGTTAGTTGGGCTAATTTAAAATTCTTGCAAAATAATTTTTAATTGGTAACCATTTATTAATAGGGTCTATGTACTTTTAGAAGAGTAGTATTTTGGCGAAAAATGTTGTTAGAGACGAAAAGCAGAGATAGATGAGTATAAGAACTAGCCCACAAAGGAGTAGGGTTCACCAAGGATATCCTCTCCGGCCTATGTGTTTCTCTGTCCTTAACATAGAGTGATTTTTACATCAAAACAGTTCAAAAGAGAAACTTGCCTAGTTTTGAAGTTAGACTGTCTGCATCAGCATGATACAAATTGATCTTGAGTTAGCGTTAGTACCAACCCGCCAAATGAAAAGGAAACACTTTTTAAATAATGTTCTTACCTTCCACAGGTTTGAAAACCAAAGGTGTTCAACTTAACGACTAAAGTTGTCAATCCGTTTCGCCAGATTACAGGTAAGGCCCCCCTTAGAGAACTTAAATGGCTAAAAATAGATCCGCTATGCGCACACGGGGCACTACGTTACTATGCTTCGCCCGCGTTTAGTTTGGTTGAAATAGCGTTCGGGATCCGAATTGGTCAGTGTTGCTTGAAATTGCAATTTAGTTTGAGAATTTTCAAAATAACATATCAATGCTACTGTGTAGACCGGAGTACAAAGTTTCGTTATGTATCCTCAGCGGAACAATATGTAGCCTGCGTAGCTGGCATTTATCGCCTGCGAGTGACTTTTGGCGGCGGAACAGCCATATTATTGATTGTGTAGAAAGTGTTTTAAAAGCAACCTTAAAAGCTTCTTTGAGATTTGCTATGTATCTTTACTGCGCCCATAATTCAAGTTGCAACGCGCCAGAGAAATTTCACTGCTAAGAATAACGAAACCCCTCAGAGATCGACAGTGGCTGAACGTAACTGTGTGTATCGTATAAAGAATATCGAATACATCGAGCTATAAAAGTCTTGGATCCCTGAAGCAAGTTCGTTTTGCCGGGAGAAGTCATATCAACGTTCTCTCTGATCCGTGGAAAAAGTATCCGGTTTTTCTTTTCCTTCTTTCTTTCTTTCTTTCTTTTTTTTTTTTTTGTAATGGTTGAACGTAAAATACGATGAATTCTTTGCTCTTTTTCCTTTAATGTGAGTGATTTTCCACTGCATTTTTTTTCAATGGCACACGCAGAAGGCTTGGTCGATTTATTTTTGGTTTTAAAGGAAAAAAAGGTATATCATACGTCAGGGCCGATAGTCGAACTCGCGCCTCTGTTAAATTCCGGAGCGAGACGCGCGCACCAAACCACTGCGCCAACTCGACTTAACATGATTTGATGTTGAAAACCTGACTACATAAGCATACCAGTGGTGCGCACTAATGGTCAGCGTGACATACCTAAACAGCCAACACAAAGTAATACTATTGCGATTAACTGTTTTAGTTTTTGTTTTGTTTTGAAGGAAATTTTATCTCGCGAGAGATACAAATGTGAAAATTTTTATCCCCAGGTTTGAAGTATCTACAACGTGGAACAAGCAAATAATTATAAATTTGTCATATTTACAGCTATCACAACCTTTTGAGATAATAAAATCCTATTTTAACACTAGTGGTCGTAAAGAAGGTTAAAGGGGAGCTGATTATTTGCGCTTTGAAAAAAAAAAAACTTCTTGCGTTCTTGTGCAAAAGAAAGCATGATGTGTCTACCGCAGAGCAGAAGAACGGCACAATTTGCATTTTATTTGCGTTTATTCTTGTCTTTTATTTTAATTTATACGGAAAGTTAACAGTGATAGTCGGATAGGATTAACCTCTTTTTATTACTCTTTGTTTCTTTTAGGCTTCAACAGCGAGCAGCTTCAAAGTTTGAGAAGATGGCTTTCGAGGACATCATGCACGCTATCGAAAGAATCCTGTAAACGCGATGGGCAAACTCTGGTAAGTCGTATTGTTTACATATTTACTATGCGTAATTTTATCTCGTTCTTATCAAGGCATTCAACAAACCCGAGTTTAAGTACAGAACTAGACAGATTTTAACCGGTTGAAGCCTTTTGTTTGTATATTTGGCCGTAAACTTGGTTAGACGTCAACATTGCTTTTTAAACGTGAACAAAGGTAAAAGCATATTTCGCGACGATCGGTCTTGAATCAGGAACAGCTACATGCAGATGTGGAATAAAATATTCTCTCTAAGAAATCACGCTATGAGATTATGAAAATTCAAGTGCAAAAACGTGAAAAGGTATATGAAAGCAGTCTCACTACGATCGGTTTTGAACTGTCAGGCACAAGTGCAAGCGCATCTAAATTTCGGAGATATTAAGTCTAAGTTGTTACGAACATGTGCTTTTGGAATAATATTCTAAGTCTTTTCACCAGCGGAAAATATTTACATGTATAAGTTGTATAAGTCTAAGTTGTTATGAGCATGTGCTTTGGAATAATATTCTAAGTCTCCTCACTGGTGGGAAATATTTGCATGTATAAGTCTAAGTTTTACAAGTCTAAGTTGTTAAGAACATGTTCTTTTGGAATAATATTGTAAGTCTCTTCTAAGTTGTTAAGAACATGTGCTTTTGGAATAATATTGTAAGTCTCTTCACTGGTGGGAATTATTTGTATTTTTTTAAGTTCACTTTCTCTCCTATTTCAGATTTCTTTGAGATGACCAGTGTGGGGAAAGGCAAAAGAGAAAAGACCACCAACAACTAGCATTTGTTTTATACTTATAGCGAGACTTTTGGGCTCTCGTCCTTGTGGTGCAACCTTAAATGCACGCATGCGCGTTTGGTATCATATTTTACAATAAATACGATAGTCTTTTGGCGGGAAACCTTTGTATATGTCAAATTCACTTGTGATCCCTTTCTTTCAGATGCCTTGAAAATGACCAGTTTTAAGAAGTGGCCAAAGAAAAATTGCCAACCTCGGAAGGAAGGCAAAAATTGATGTGGAACACCGCCACCTCCCCGCCACCACCACTAACTAGCATTTCTTTTATACTTATAGCGAGAGTTTGGTGCTACCATCCTTGTGGTACAGTACCTCTAATACGCATGCGTATTAGATGAGTTTCCCAGTTACACTGATGTACTGTATGTCCTGACTGTAAGTGACCGATAGCTTCGTGTCGGGTAACCCGAAGTTTAAACCGAAGTTCAAACTTCCGGTTCCCCGACACGGAGGTATCAGTTACTTGTATGTCGTGACTGTAAGTAACTGATAACTTCGTGTCGGGTAAACCGAAGTTCGGTTTAAACTTCGGGTTACTCGACACGAAGTTATCGGTTCCTTGCAGTCACGACATACAAGTAGCTGATACCTCCGTGTCGGGGAACCGGAAGTTTGAACTTCGGTTTAAACTTCGGGTTGACGTTATACGAAGCTATCGGTTACTTAAAATGTACGAGATACAGTACGTTAGGTTGTAACTTGAACACTCACCTCCTACGCATGCGTATTAAAGCTTACTGTACCACAAGGATGGGAGCACCAAACTCTTGCTATAAGTGTAAAAGTAATGCTAGTCCTTCCAAGATTGTACGGCATTTGTACGGCATCTGCAAGAGTCTTGCAAGAATGTTTTTCAGTAAATTGACACAAGTTTGTAACATGATAAAATCTATTTATTTTGTAATACTACAACAGACAAATCAATAAAGATTAAATTACAATACAAATCTTTCGCGTACAATACACAAAATAAAGATTAATATACAGTACAACAGTACAACAGTGTACTCGTTTATCGCAGTTAAAGCTAAGTCCGAAGCTCTTTGTCTTAATTACCTCCGCTATATTCTGAAGATGTGATCATAATAAAACCTTCATTTACGAACCTTGTGTTATTTTCCTCTAATGGCTTCGATCCTCTTGAATTACCGCGATATTAACAATATGTGGAACTACATAGCGCCATTGTTTCCCTTTGATAACTACAAAGTTCACGAATAATTATTAGACGTTGTTAGAAGATTTAAAAATCCTTGCAACACATAACTGCCATTGAATAAACTTAGAAACTTCCATTCGGCGATTTACTGCAGAAATTATGTACAAAAGATTGAAGGATATTAAGCTGGTCTCGCTGTACGTGAACAACAGCAGAAACATGTAAATTGTAATGATCACAGAATAACATTCCATAAAATTACCATATGTATTGTTATTGGAATAAACAATTTGAATGACTTTGAAGTTCGCGGGGTTTCCAGATCGTAAACATTTGCGTTTGTTGAGGTAATGTTTCGTCGTTTCTTGCCGCGTATTAGAAACCAAAATTAGGGAGCTTAAGAAACCACGACGGCGACGCCGACGACAAAGTCGATTGAAAAATGAGTTTACGAATCTCGCGGCACCCTGAAATCATTTACTTTGTTTATCGCTATCAAAGCTATCACGAAACTGAATCTAGGACACATCGATAAATTCGAAATAACAATTTTAAAAATTAGCTGTCGTGGTTTACGTTCTCCAGACAACGCAGAATTCGGTCATTTCACGTTGTTTTGCAGCGGACAGCAAAGAAATGTACCAAGAATTATAACGCACGTCCACAGCCACTTTTCTGCTCATTGAACCTTTTGTTCAGTGAGGTTGCCGTTGCCGTTGCCGTCGTGGTTTTCTTAAACTCCCTATTAATTCATCACACAGAGCCAGTGAAAACCCCCTTTCTGGGCACTTCTCTGTCACGCAACGCTTCGCTCTCGGCAGAGAGGGCCCTTTCTCACGAGAGCGTAGCGTTGCGTGACGGTGAGACATTTGAAATATTATCGGCCGTAATCTTTCCCAGTCCTAACCATCCTGATTCCTAAATGGTGATTATAAACCGACGTGTTCAAGTTGCCTTCTGGTAGACAATTTGACTATCGCGTCATGACTCCTTTGAAATACTCTTTCCAACACAGTCCGATTCCAAAAACTCTTTCTTAGAAGTAAGAGATATCTAACCTGTCACTGGTACATACACTATTCGGTAGAAATATAAAACCTATTGGCTAGTCCCTCTCAGACATCATCCATAGTGTATGATTAATTCATCTTCAGGTTATTAACAGTCCATCCAGGCCTCAGCTACTCTTCGAGACTGAAAAAGCGTCCTACCTGGAATAAATAAAAACAATTTATCAGCATTCAGTTACAGCAATTATATTGCCTATCACCATTTTACGAATAATTTGTCGTTCCATTACGACCAAAGGACAGAAGACATATACAGGGACTGTGTCACAACAGAGTTTAGTCTATTTTAATAAGTTTTGCAAATACTCGCGATGACTCTTAATGTTAGCGAAGAAATTACTTTTATGGATACAACTGACCAAACCATAGACTCATTACAAACAAATTCCTGGGCGTTAAAATTAAAAGTGACAAAACAAAAAGACATAACTGTTCAGCCTAACAGTTTTCAAAAACCTATATCGCAATCCGTTTCAATCTTCTTCAAGTTTTGCCCGTCCGTAGCTTCTTTTGTATTTATTGTAACACAGTTCCGTTTCGGAAATACCTCTAAAACCTATTAATTCACAAAATATCAAGGAGAAACAGCTCAACATAAAGGGAAGCACACACGAGAACTCGTTCGACGAAGCTCGAGACACCCCGCAAGACACTATCTTTCTATAACGGCTCTATTTTCATTGGGCCAATGTAATCGCTATACTCGCTCGATATTTCTTTTATTTTAGGGCTGGTGGTATACTTATGACCTGATCTATTGTCTTAAGAACCATGAATAAAGTAGCTCGTTCCAATAAGCAAAGCTGTACCGGAGAATGAATCACAATCACAGATTAAAGTACTGGTCCATGCTTGTTTGTTAAACTTATATTAAAAAACAAACTGAAGTGAAGTTTAGAATCCATGATCGGCCGGATGAACATTCGGCAGTCGCGTAGCTAATGTGGATTTGCCTTTTAATTTTGACCCCCTCACCACCCCCACCCCCCCCCCCCCCCCCCCCCTCTGCAACCCCCACTAAACAAAATACGCCCATTTAACTTCAACTCACAAAAGTCAAAAAAAGCGAATTCGAAAGCGTCGGGCTACAAGCAGCTCATAAAAGCGAAATACTTGACATAGAAACGGGGAAAGTAGACAGTAGCAAAAGCACAGGCATAAAGGATGCCATTGTCACCTACATGTGACTCGAAAGTTTCGTGAAAAGCGTGGATGAATGTTTTTTTTCTGATCATACCTTTTTAAAGACCTCGTAATTTTGTTGACACAAACACGCATAATTTACGTAACGGCAACATTTACCTTTGACTCTGAATTCTGATTATCACTTTTATGATATCATCATACCTAAACAGGAGTACCCGACGGAGCCGCTCGACAGAAAACCCGCTCGACAGGCTGCAATTACGCTGGCTGGGAAATATTAGCATTAGATTATTTACTGGCTGGGATTTTCTTTCAGCGTCTGGCTTGCCAAAAACTTATTTAAAACACTGTCCCTAGCTGGTAAAAAAGTGACTTTTTTGTTTTTTCTGGCTGTGACTTTTTCGAAAAAGCAATCAATCCCGCCCTGGGACGTAAAAAACGCGAGACGATAAACCGCAAGCGGTCGTACTTACTCCCAGCGCCACGCTCTGCAAAAAAAAAAAAAAAAAAAAAAAATGCAAATCAACGCGCGCGTGATGCCATGCCCGAAAATGATGGCTCCACTGTCAGATTGTTGCGGTTTATCTTTTTCATCAACCAGTAAAAATTGCATAACACCAGCAGCTGTCATTTTCAATGACGTAATAACACTAGTATCTCGAATGGCCGAATCCGTTAAAAACGTTTTTTTCAATGGAACACGGCCGATCTCCAGGATCTCCGCTCGTTTGTCGTTCCAAAGGCCTCAGTTAAGAAGCCGTCACTTCAGAAAACCGCTACTGGCGCTATTGTGCTGCAAGCAGTCAGCAGGTATAAAGAAACAGTGGAAAGCAACTTAAAGGTTGGTAAATTCATTCCTATAATTCTCTTGCTTGCACACGGGGCAGTGATGGTACATTGTGCTGGAATCAGTGACACTGTTCGCTGTCTGTTTTGCATTAATTCTTTCATTTATAGACAACTAAATTTAAAAAGGTATCGGAGGCATAAGAACCTAGACTCTAAGGTATCCATTTACATTCCTATTTTGCAGTCATTCTGAGTTATTTCGAGGGCTCCACAGGTAAAGGAAAGAAACGAGATCTGCCAAATCTGAGATCTGCTGTGAAAGGGACTTGGCGCAGACAAGCAAAGCAGCTGGATAAAGGGTAGGCAAAATGTTCTGTTTATATGCGCTAGTCGTCTGCATCGGTGGTCAACTTTCCTCTCTTGATGCTAAAGTAATCAAGTAAAGTAATCTCATTGTACCATACACTCATCGTTTCGCTCATAGCATTTTTGGGTTGCTATAAATCTGCAAATTTGCTAAATCGAAAATTTCCCGAAGGTTGCCGGAAGACGAAGGACAATGGTTTGCCCTCTTTTCAGTCTTATTGGGTACATTAAATGCCTTAATCGTGGTTCAGTACCAGCACAACGAGTTAATGTTTGTCCTCTGGAAAACAAGGGACTATCGCGCGTTGCTCACCGGAAATGGCCGTCGGGTGAATTCATTCCACACTGTTGCTGTCTCTTTGAGAGAAATGCTTTTATTTTGAGACCCTAAACTTATTAATGTATCGGCGATTCAAGATTGCCGGGAGTTAATTTACATTTGCAGTCATTCTGAGTCATTTCAAAGGCTGGAGAGAAAAGAGAAAAGAGACTAAGGGAAGACATCTGTCCGATCTAAGTTCCGCTGAGAAAAGGACTTACCAAAGGGACAAAGCAGCTGGATAAAGGGTAGGCGTATTTGTTTATATGCGCTAGCTCGGACTGCATTGTTGGACATGCAACTATCCTCTCTGATGCTAAGATAAAGGAATCATTGTATCATACAATCAACGCCTCCCGCTCATGGCACTTTTGTTTTGCTTTAAATCAGTGCAACTTTGCGTGATGGAGTTTTCCGAAAGTTGCCGGACGACGAGGGTCAATTGTTTGCCTTCCTTTTCAGTCTTATTGGGTACATTGAATGCAAGGGACTGTCGCGCGTTGCTCACCGGAAACTGTAGTTAAATCATGCAATGTATTTTGTTGGCATAATAAGTAAAATGTTAAAATTGTCTATGTTATTAAAATCTTTGTCAGTTAAAAGAACTCAAGATTTTACCTTCTTAAACTTTCCTTCAGTTTGTAGTTGAGAAGGAAACAACTTTCGTCTTTCCGTGCGGCTTTCTTTGAGCAAAAATATATCATTTGTCGCCTTTAGTTGTGTTTCACAAAGCTAGCTGGTCGGACCTGTAGGTTCTGCGTGTAATCATGTAATAATTGAATTTCCGTACTAGAAACCGGAGGATCTTTCGAAGCCTAAAGAAGACAGAAATCAGCGAAGGATTACAGAACTCGCGATCGTTTGTCATTTTGAAAACACTGTTTTAGAATTGTGAAAAGCAAACTACTAAGCAAGTGTCCGGAAAATATTGCCAAAGTACAATTTGACAAGCATAACGCGCGATGTGTTTGATTGCCCCAAGCAAGTGAATTTCCGGTAATAAACGCGATCCAAAACAGCTTTCATTTGAACTCGTCGTTGACCTACCAGTTGAGGCAACGGTTTCAATCTGCACGCTAGTACCGTGAATCAACTGGAGTCGTGTAATAAATGATCTATGGATGAACTGTATATCGAAGTGGACACTTCTACCAGTTTAAAATTCTTTGACCAAAGAGCGCACGTCTGGATAATAATTTTGCCAGATTATTTGGCAGACATCTGTCCCCCTTGGTATTGGGCGGGCGTAAAGGCGAAAACCCCTATTTTTTAATTTTTTTTCGGCATGTTCACTCGCTTAACACAAGGCCAATGGGGCGAATTCCTTTGGGGTGATCCAGGTCAGGATTTATGATCCGAGATCACACTGATCATGTTCAAAACGAGAAGCCGCAAATGACCTTTGGAACGTCAGGAGATAAGTTGACCCATGAGAAACTTGACAGAGCCTTAAGACATGACCGCAAACAAAAGCGGTTGTATTCCTAATTAGACGCTTTGACAAGGTCTGTGCACCCAGTACGTGCACAGGAACCACACAAAATTGCAAAAGTCGTTTCAGTTCGTCGACTAGTAGAATGGGTGATTGGGGGTATAGATCACGTTTCACGGAAAATAAAAAGGCCTTTTCACAATTCACGACAACTGATATAATATTGGCATTTCACGCTTCACGGAAAATAAAAAAAAAGAACGTTTTGGAAAATCACGGCTCACGACTACTAAGACAAAGCCAGTCGCTTCAGTTATGAGCAACTAACGATTGCTTTTGCTCCGAATCATTCCGACTTCTGTCGTGAGTCTTTTGCGGTGATCGCCTTACGAACGACTAACGATTGCTTTTGCTGCGAATCCTTGCGGCTTCTGTCGTGAGTCTTTTGCGGTGATCGCCTGACGAACAACCAACGATTGCTTTTGCTGCGAATCCTTGCGGCTTCTGTCGTGAGTCTTTTGCGGTGATCGCCTTACGAACGACTAACGATTGCTTTTGCTGCGAATCCTTGCGGCTTCTGTCGTGAGTCTTTTGCGGTGATCTCCTTACGAACAACCAACGATTGCTTTTGCTGCGAATCCTTGCGGCTTCTGTCGTGAGTCTTTTGCGGTGATCTCCTTACGAACAACCAACGATTGCTTTTGCTGCGAATCCTTGCGGCTTCTGTCGTGAGTCTTTTGCGGTGATCGCCTTACGAACGACTAACGATTGCTTTTGCTGCGAATCCTTGCGGCTTCTGTCGTGAGTCTTTTGCGGTGATCGCCTTACGAACAACCAACGATTGCTTTTGCTGCGAATCCTTGCGGCTTCTGTCGTGAGTCTTTTGCGGTGATCGCCTTACGAACAACCAACGATTGCTTTTGCTGCGAATCCTTGCGGCTTCTGTCGTGAGTCTTTTGCGGTGATCGCCTTACGAGCGACTAACGATTGCTTTTGCTGCGAATCCTTGCGGCTTCTGTCGTGAGTCTTTTGCGGTGATCGCCTTACGAACAACTAACGATTGCTTTTGCTGCGAATCCTTGCGGCTTCTGTCGCGAGTCTTTTGCGGTGATCGCTGGCGAACAAGTAACGATTGCTTTTGCTGCGAATCCTTGCGGCTTCTGTCGTGAGTCTTTTGCGGTGATCGCCTTACGAACGACTAACGATTGCTTTTGCTGCGAATCCTTGCGGCTTCTGTCGTGAGTCTTTTGCGGTGATCGCCTTACGAACAACCAACGATTGCTTTTGCTGCGAATCCTTGCGGCTTCTGTCGTGAGTCTTTTGCGGTGATCGCCTTACGAACGACTAACGATTGCTTTTGCTGCGAATCCTTGCGGCTTCTGTCGTGAGTCTTTTGCGGTGATCGCCTTACGAACAACCAACGATTGCTTTTGCTGCGAATCCTTGCGGCTTCTGTCGTGAGTCTTTTGCGGTGATCGCCTTACGAACAACCAACGATTGCTTTTGCTGCGAATCCTTGCGGCTTCTGTCGTGAGTCTTTTGCGGTGATCGCCTTACGAACAACCAACGATTGCTTTTGCTGCGAATCCTTGCGGCTTCTGTCGTGAGTCTTTTGCGGTGATCGCCTTACGAACGACTAACGATTACTTTTGCTGCGAATCCTTGTGGCTTCTGTCGTGAGTCTTTTGCGGTGATCGCCTTACGAACAACCAACGATTGCTTTTGCTGCGAATCCTTGCGGCTTCTGTCGTGAGTCTTTTGCGGTGATCACCTTACGAACAACCAACGATTGCTTTTGCTGCGAATCCTTGCGGCTTCTGTCGTGAGTCTTTTGCGGTGATCGCCTTACGAACAACCAACGATTGCTTTTGCTGCGAATCCTTGCGGCTTCTGTCGTGAGTCTTTTGCGGTGATCGCCTTACGAACAAGTAACGATTGCTTTTGCTGCGAATCCTTGCGGCTTCTGGCTTGAGTGTTTTGCGGTGATCGTGCGGCTTCTGTCGTGAGTCTTTTGCGGTGATCGCCTTACGAACAACCAACGATTGCTTTTGCTGCGAATCCTTGCGGCTTCTGTCGTGAGTCTTTTGCGGTGATCGTCTGACGAACAACCAACGATTGCTTTTGCTGCGAATCCTTGCGGCTTCTGTCGTGAGTCTTTTGCGGTGATCGCTGGCGAACAAGTAACGATTGCTTTTGCTGCGAATCCTTGCGGCTTCTGTCGTGAGTCTTTTGCGGTGATCGCCTTACGAACGACTAACGATTGCTTTTGCTGCGAATCCTTGCGGCTTCTGTCGTGAGTCTTTTGCGGTGATCACCTTACGAACAACCAACGATTGCTTTTGCTGCGAATCCTTGCGGCTTCTGGCTTGAGTGTTTTGCGGTGATCGTCTGACGAACAACCAACGATTGCTTTTGCTGCGAATCCTTGCGGCTTCTGTCGTGAGTCTTTTGCGGTGATCGTCTGACGAACAACCAACGATTGCTTTTGCTGCGAATCCTTGCGGCTTCTGTCGTGAGTCTTTTGCGGTGATCGCCTTACGAACAAGTAACGATTGCTTTTGCTGCGAATCCTTGCGGCTTCTGGCTTGAGTGTTTTGCGGTGATCGTGCGGCTTCTGTCGTGAGTCTTTTGCGGTGATCGCCTTACGAACAACCAACGATTGCTTTTGCTGCGAATCCTTGCGGCTTCTGTCGTGAGTCTTTTGCGGTGATCGCCTTACGAACGACTAACGATTGCTTTTGCTGCGAATCCTTGCGGCTTCTGTCGTGAGTCTTTTGCGGTGATCACCTTACGAACAACCAACGATTGCTTTTGCTGCGAATCCTTGCGGCTTCTGGCTTGAGTGTTTTGCGGTGATCGTCTGACGAACAACCAACGATTGCTTTTGCTGCGAATCCTTGCGGCTTCTGTCGTGAGTCTTTTGCGGTGATCGTCTGACGAACAACCAACGATTGCTTTTGCTGCGAATCCTTGCGGCTTCTGTCGTGAGTCTTTTGCGGTGATCGCCTTACGAACAAGTAACGATTGCTTTTGCTGCGAATCCTTGCGGCTTCTGGCTTGAGTGTTTTGCGGTGATCGTGCGGCTTCTGTCGTGAGTCTTTTGCGGTGATCGCCTTACGAACAACCAACGATTGCTTTTGCTGCGAATCCTTGCGGCTTCTGTCGTGAGTCTTTTGCGGTGATCGTCTGACGAACAACCAACGATTGCTTTTGCTGCGAATCCTTGCGGCTTCTGTCGTGAGTCTTTTGCGGTGATCGCTGGCGAACAAGTAACGATTGCTTTTGCTGCGAATCCTTGCGGCTTCTGTCGTGAGTCTTTTGCGGTGATCGCCTTACGAACGACTAACGATTGCTTTTGCTGCGAATCCTTGCGGCTTCTGTCGTGAGTCTTTTGCGGTGATCACCTTACGAACAACCAACGATTGCTTTTGCTGCGAATCCTTGCGGCTTCTGGCTTGAGTGTTTTGCGGTGATCGTGCGGCTTCTGTCGTGAGTCTTTTGCGGTGATCGCCTTACGAACAACCAACGATTGCTTTTGCTGCGAATCCTTGCGGCTTCTGTCGTGAGTCTTTTGCGGTGATCGTCTGACGAACAACCAACGATTGCTTTTGCTGCGAATCCTTGCGGCTTCTGTCGTGAGTCTTTTGCGGTGATCGCCTTACGAACAAGTAACGATTGCTTTTGCTGCGAATCCTTGCGGCTTCTGGCTTGAGTGTTTTGCGGTGATCGTGCGGCTTCTGTCGTGAGTCTTTTGCGGTGATCGCCTTACGAACAACCAACGATTGCTTTTGCTGCGAATCCTTGCGGCTTCTGTCGTGAGTCTTTTGCGGTGATCGCCTTACGAACGACTAACGATTGCTTTTGCTGCGAATCCTTGCGGCTTCTGTCGTGAGTCTTTTGCGGTGATCACCTTACGAACAACCAACGATTGCTTTTGCTGCGAATCCTTGCGGCTTCTGGCTTGAGTGTTTTGCGGTGATCGTCTGACGAACAACCAACGATTGCTTTTGCTGCGAATCCTTGCGGCTTCTGTCGTGAGTCTTTTGCGGTGATCGTCTGACGAACAACCAACGATTGCTTTTGCTGCGAATCCTTGCGGCTTCTGTCGTGAGTCTTTTGCGGTGATCGCCTTACGAACAAGTAACGATTGCTTTTGCTGCGAATCCTTGCGGCTTCTGGCTTGAGTGTTTTGCGGTGATCGTGCGGCTTCTGTCGTGAGTCTTTTGCGGTGATCGCCTTACGAACAACCAACGATTGCTTTTGCTGCGAATCCTTGCGGCTTCTGTCGTGAGTCTTTTGCGGTGATCGTCTGACGAACAACCAACGATTGCTTTTGCTGCGAATCCTTGCGGCTTCTGTCGTGAGTCTTTTGCGGTGATCGCTGGCGAACAAGTAACGATTGCTTTTGCTGCGAATCCTTGCGGCTTCTGTCGTGAGTCTTTTGCGGTGATCGCCTTACGAACGACTAACGATTGCTTTTGCTGCGAATCCTTGCGGCTTCTGTCGTGAGTCTTTTGCGGTGATCACCTTACGAACAACCAACGATTGCTTTTGCTGCGAATCCTTGCGGCTTCTGGCTTGAGTGTTTTGCGGTGATCGTGCGGCTTCTGTCGTGAGTCTTTTGCGGTGATCGCCTTACGAACAACCAACGATTGCTTTTGCTGCGAATCCTTGCGGCTTCTGTCGTGAGTCTTTTGCGGTGATCGTCTGACGAACAACCAACGATTGCTTTTGCTGCGAATCCTTGCGGCTTCTGTCGTGAGTCTTTTGCGGTGATCGCCTTACGAACAAGTAACGATTGCTTTTGCTGCGAATCCTTGCGGCTTCTGGCTTGAGTGTTTTGCGGTGATCGTGCGGCTTCTGTCGTGAGTCTTTTGCGGTGATCGCCTTACGAACAACCAACGATTGCTTTTGCTGCGAATCCTTGCGGCTTCTGTCGTGAGTCTTTTGCGGTGATCGCCTGACGAACAACTGATTGCTTTTGCTGCGAATCCCTGCGGCTTCTGTCGTGAGTCTTTTGCGGTGATCGCCTTACGAACAAGTAACGATTGCTTTTGCTGCGAATCCTTCCGTCTTCTGTATTGAACCTTTTGCCAACGAAATGTCATATTGACAAAGGTAACTGACATCTGTTTGTATCGTAGGTTCATTTGAAAATAAAAATGACAGACACTGGGTAGCCAAAGCCTAGTGAGGGCTTTGTAATCTCGTGTCGCTTTTACTTCATGAGCTAAACAATGTTTCTTTGTATGGAGGTTCGTTGACTTTTTGGAACAATAACTGTGGGAAATGAAATGAATGTGAAAGTTTGTCGTATGTAAGCGTTAGAAACTGATTGATAGGTTGCTTGTTGTACTTATAATAACAACGATAGATCTTCATTAATATCTAGATTACGTCTGTTAAGTGAATGGACATTGTTTATACTTCACGCTTCTTTTGGAGGGAATTCACGATTTATTTTCAGAGTGAAGCTTGGATCCCTGAAGGATAATCAGGACACTTTAAGCACATTTTATCTTTCCCTTTTGTTTACTGTTGAATGGTAAGTGTAATCTCTTAAGTGTTACAAAAACTTTCCAGTCAAATGTAAAAATGAAACCATTAACGTACTTATTGCGTTCATGGTACGCAATACTAAATCCGTTGTTATATTAATAGTTTTAAGGAAATGTACCTTGCTATGGTATATTGAAATTACTCGCTCGCTGGCTGGCAAAAAATGGTATACTCGAACATACTGGCAAACTTTTGGCAAACTTTTCTTATGCTGGCTGGCTAGGTGACAAATTTAAAGCATGCTGGCTCGTTGACGACCTCAACGTCGAGCGCTGGCTGGGAGTCCGATAACTTCGAAATCCTGCTTGCTGGCGGTGAAGAGCGGGTATTTTTTTCCCAGGAAAGTTAAATATTAAACAAGATTGACGTAGCGACACTTGGGTAATGTTAAGCAGACCGTACGGTGGATTTTCTTCAAAACTGTCGTTGGGTACTCCTGCCTAAACAGCTATCTTGCAGTAATAAATGGAGCCAAAAAAAGACAACGCAACTTGATTCTACATGCGCATTGCGTGATGTAGTGGAGATCATTCCCGCTCACAGTCCAGATGAACACAGCTTCGATAATGGGATCAGAACTTTTTTTCCCTTCTTGTTTTGTTTTTGGACGCGCCTGTTCCCCGTTTTGACCTCTTAAAATTCTTAAAGAACGGACTGACTTCCAAGTATAAATCCGCGTCGAGGCATTGAATAGACATAGTATTCTATCACCAAGGCAAAATGCTAGAGGAAGCAACGGTAACAAAATACCAAAACATTGACTCGAACACTTTGTCAAACGCCAATCACCTCTGGATTGTCACGTGACTTCAAAAAAAGGTCCCTAAGCTCTGACTAGTAAATACATTTTTTTTTTACGAATTCCACCAACCAGAAAAAGTAATGATGAAGGGTGTATAAATCTGTTGTAATTCTCACATTTATAGATTAAACAAATCCTCTGAGAAAAGGATGCTAGTTATTTATTTCTCTCCGACCCCGCCCCACCCACCAAAATTAACTGAAACGCTCCGGAAGAAAAGCCTCCTTAGTAACTGCTTCTCTAAAGAAAAGGTCCACTCCTCCTTTTAATGACAGCAGTTTAAACTATCGTTTATATTGTCGGATCGGGTGCACCGATCTCTCATGCGCTAGCTTGTCATCTGCATGTCGATAAATGATCGGAAGTGTCACGACAGGCGACGAACGGGAACCATTTCCGATCGTGCCAGTCAAAAGCCGCAAAATTTTGTTAGATCACAAACGCATAACCCAAGACAAAATTTGCTTTGTTCTGAATTTTGAAAACTTATAATATATCAATAACATATTCACAAAAATCTAGCAGTATTCAAATGTAAAACAGGCAGAAGCTGTAATATTTGATTATTTTTTATCAGTTCTTATAAAAGAGTACCGCGTGGTGTAGTGGAGATCAACGTCGCTCCTCGATCAAGAGTTCTAATCGACCGCAGGTTCGATAACAGCTTGGAACCTTTCTTTTTTCATAGATACATTTCACCAATAAAAGTGACTCTGATGATGATCAAACAGATCGAAAACGTTAAGACTCAATTTTAACAGCTTTTCACCTTAAAGTTTTATATTTTTCTTTTTTTTTTTTTCGTTTGTCCTTTTTGACGTTTTTATTTTATTTCTTTTTTTTTTACTGTTTGTAACCCCTTTCAAAATTTAGATAGAAGGCAAAGGATATAAGCAAAACAAACAAAGAGGAACTGTCCGTGGTTGTCTAGTAATTTCTCGGACTGACTACAAGTAAAGTCAAGTCAAGTCAGTCAGGGTTGTAAACGAAGATATGAATGGTTCCATTGGACTAAAATTTATAATTATTTGACAGCAAGGTAAGCAAGGTTACCAAAATATCCACTTTGGAAGATTATTTTGTGTTCACAGTAGGATCTATAGTTTCTAAATTATATAAAAACTTTCATTACATTCTCGAACGGCAATCGCGTTTGGTATGTCACGTGACCAGAAGAGAACATAGCCTGCGTAGCAAGCGTTCCCGTACGAAGAGCTTTTCCGCATTCTGGCCGCACGTAAATTGGAGCGAGAGCAAAAAATCGACGAAGCAGGGGGCGGTGGGGCGAGAAAGAGAAAGCTAAACCACAGGAAAAGCTGATCTTATTAATTTGAATTATTGTCCTCCAAACGAGTATGTAGAAACATTTAGCACAATTATGATTTTTTAATAACTCAGTGACAAATTTGTCGCTCAATAAATGAACTCAACCGTGAAAACCAGTCGGCGGTTTTTAAAATCAAGGGGTTTGCAAGCGAGCGTTCCCTCTCTCGCCCCACCATCCCTTGCTTCGTCGAGTCTTTGCTCTCGCTCCAATTTACGCGCGGCCAGAATGCGGAAAAGATCCCATAGTTCTATATTTTCAACAGCTTCCCACGCATTTTCTCCACAGTTATGTTATCATAAGAAAAATGAACGAAAACGAGATTCAATCACAGCCATTCCTCTGATTTATAGTTATAGTTATTTCAGTACTATAGTACGCTAGACAAAACTGTTCTGGATCGACGTTTTAAAACAAAAAAGTAAAACAAGCAAAGCGATGCAAATAATTTTTTGATTGTCTTAAACCTTACTAAATTCCACACGTGGAAAATTATTTCATATAGATCACGCAAGGAAGGCTTGCGTTACAGCGTGTCTAAATTTGCGGACTGGATCACAAAAGTACGGAATTGCGCGATTTCTAAGATAAAATTGTTATGGTTTACATCAACATCGTAGTGTTAGACCAGTGTTGTGTGAAGAACATTGATACGTGTTTGTGGATGTTTTCATGAATCGACGAGATGGCGCTAAGAAGGAGCGATAATCCATTTAAACAGCACTATAATCCTGTGATACATCAGCGGGTTTGAGAATCAAAGATTCAGGTTGTGGTGCTATTACTGAAGGGCCACAAAGAAAACCAAACAAAGTTATTTTAAGCTGTCATGTAAGAAAATCCGAGAAAATGGCAAGTTACTGGTAGATGGGCCCAGAAACAGGTCCGTAAACTTTCCTAAAAGCACAAATAGCAGTGCCTGATGTTCTTGGCTGACAACGCCTTAACACAGCAGTATTCTGTCCAATTGTGGCTTGTACGAAGCGTGATAAAGGCAGCCATATTCAGAACAGGCGCAAGACCGATCTAGCGGCAAGAACAGTTTTAAGACCTCACAAAATCGTGACAAAAAAATCCACCTGGCGGCACGTAAAGAGTTTCTTCGCAAAACGACACTCCAAATGTGACTCATTTTTCTCAGAAATCACTTGATTTTGAATACTTTTGTGACTCAGTTACCAAATTTGGACAAGGTGTAACGCAAGCCTTTCTTGCGTGATCCAGTAAAATAAGTTTCCATATGTTGAATTTAGTAAAGTTTAAGACAATCGCAAAATTATTTACGTCATTATGTTTCTTTTAATTTTTGCTGTAAAACATCGATCCAGAACAGTTTTGTCCAGCGTACTGTAAACTGACAGAGGTGTTTTATACGGATTTCCAACCCTGGATCAGGCATGGAAAAGCCGTAATTTTCCACGAGTAAAATTACAGCAAGAGACTTGATTACGATAATTTCACTGTGATGATATCGATGGGGTAATGCCTGATGTCATGTTCGACCCTTTAACTTTGCTTAAAATTTGTTGGTGTATAGTCGGAACATTTTTGGACGTCTTCGGAATCTTCGTTTATCTTCGAAAATCCTTAGCAATCTTCGGAAATTTACGGACAATGTTCAGAAACGTTCGTGTGTCTTCGGACAAGTTTTGGAGAATCTTCGGAAATCTCCGGAAAGTGGTCGGAAATCTTCGGAAAATCTAGAAAGGGTAGAGTAAATTATTGGACTAGTGATTTGGAGGTAAAATCACGTAAATTCCCAGGGGTAAACCCATTTAAGGAGGATAACAGAGAATCTGAGTCATATTACGTTTCGGGTAAGTCAATGCATAAGAACACAAGTGTTTACCTACGTTCTGGATTGCAATAAAA
This sequence comes from Orbicella faveolata, assembly GCF_042242905.1. NCBI lineage: Eukaryota > Metazoa > Cnidaria > Anthozoa > Scleractinia > Merulinidae > Orbicella > Orbicella faveolata. The sequence continues at coordinate 4,359,698 of NW_028301555.1, forward strand.
TCATCACTTATGAGTTTATCCTCTTCTTGTTTTGTCCCTATTTGTATCCACCTGAAAAAGAGAAAAACTGGTCAGAAAGATTTACATCAAATGATTAATGGCTAGCATGGTGTGCTAACAGGTTCCAAACCCAAGGAGCCTGGGCAATGTTCCTGCCTAAGACACTTTTCTCTCACAAGGCCTGTCTCAACCTTTACTATAAGAATTTGGAGTGGCTGCTCGGGTACAATAGCTGTCAGAAGGAAATGAGAAAGGCCCAGAACAATGTCCTCAAGGAGGATGATTTTTAAAAACTGGTGACTTCATGGCGGTTATTCACAACTCAATTGGAATATCAGAGTCAAGAGGCTAGTCAAAGTGACTCAGTGGAAAGAGGGGGGTATTATTTGAGCAATGGAGCACTTTTTCCGTGTTTACATAGCCTCATCTAAACACCAGGAGGGTTGGGAGCATTTGAGACAGTTAAGTAAACCCGAGACGAAGTCGAGGGTTTGCATAACTTTCGAGAATTTTCCCAACCCTCCAAGTGTGTAGATGACGCTGTGTAAACACGGAAAAAGTGCTCTAATGCTTTCATAAAACAAAAGTCTCAAAAAAACGCGCTAAAGTAAAACGTCACAACCGTTTTTTACGTACTCTCATCTAAACAGACCTATCGAACAACGAGAGCGCGGGTTGTGGCTCAGTTACTCTATAAACCCAACTTCTAAGTTAGTATAAAAAAAATTAAATGTTACATGTAACATGATTTGAGGTGGTCTACTACAGTTTTGAAGTTTATACATTACAAGTTATCATATGAAAATTATTAAAGAAACAGAACGATATTTCTGGCAAACGCAAAAATGTTTGCTGCGTGTCTTTCGCAGCTCATACACTAAAATCAGAATATTTGAATTATTTGCTTGGATCTGGCGATTTTTATTTTGTTACCATTTTTTTGATGGATTGATTTAGGATTACAGAAAAATAAAATGGAGTCACAGGCAAATTATTTCCTATTTGCTGTAAACGTCATTCTTAAACTCTCTCTTATAGAGTCAGCCATCCCTCAGTGTGTGACTTGAAAGTCAACATTTTGTTTGCTGTAAATCAGTTACCTTTCTTCTGTTTGCTCATGTCACCTGTGTACACAATTTCAATTCAAATGACATGGGATAGTTTCGGTAAAAAGAAAAAAAATGTGCCCCATTACAATCCATCATTCCTTAGCAAGTGCTAACATGGTTATGAAAATGTTTATTTTATATTAGATACTGAGACTTTCTCGCAAAAAAGATATGTGAAATCAGTAGCCAATATAGAAAGTGAGAATGACAAACATTCACAAGTGAAAAAAAACATCATTTACCCAATCACAAACGCGAATGACAAAAACTCGCAAGTAAACAAAACCATATGGTGATTTCCCCCATGGCAGAGACAAGATAAAGATTTGCGGCTTTCTATGACTCACATGACTCATTTATTGCAGAGCAAGAAAACCAAAACACACTAAAGAAAACAAAATAAGACATTGCGTGGTTGACAGCATTTTCTCAAGAAATAAAGAAGAGACAGGAACCAAGATAACCAAAATTCCTACTGCCATCAGTTGCATGACCTGTTGATCGAGTTTATATGAGGCTACGGCATACATACAGCATCATTGTTGTGAGGTATGGTAACCATTTTCAAAAGGCACCTTAATAAAAAGTCCTATCCTGTTAGCATCATCGATGGATGACCTACAGGGTCACCTGGCATTTGAAGAGCTACAAAAAGCACTCCATTCTAAACACAAGCAAGTTAAAACTGTCATTTTAGCTGTGAATGGGTTTCCCAAGCACGCCGCAGAGTGATACAATGTCAATCGATTTTGCATTTTAAAACCGCAGTATCCAGGGCTCAAAATAAATGCTCACAAACTTGCAAAATGTAAGCGATTTTGATAATCTGCGGGTGAGAAAAATATCCACTGCCAAATGTTTACGAGTTAGAATCATCCATGTCTCCCAAACATTTGTAAAGAATTTGCTAGTGGTCTCACCAGCATGCTAATAGAAAAAAAAACTTACTAGCAAAACTTTGCTAGTGGACTAAAAAGTTACCTTCAAGCCCTGGTATCTATAAAATAAACAGTTTACACCTGCCTGTGGAAAACATTTTGAACAATTATCGTCCACTTGTTGAGCTGTATCAGAAAGCTCACTCATTCACTGAAGTACCAGGGTTTTTAAATTACAATAAAGTAGTAGGAGGAAATCATAAACTAGGCACGTACTACTGGTTCGCAATAAAGGCGGCAATGTATGGAAGAGTAGGCTAGTGGGTATGTTACCCTTCTGGGGGGATGGGTGCTAGCTCTTGAAATTTTTGAAAATCTGTGTGCATTGAGGTGTATTGTGGTACAATTTTAGCACCTAAAAGTGTGTATTTTAACAAGAGTTTATTGAAAACTCACTCATTGCAAGATGAGTTTCTATGAAAATTCACATAGATTATAGATTATTATTATAGATTATAAAAATAATTAATGCATACTTGTTAAATTGCAGCATCATGTTTGGCTTGCAATTCTACTTGATTGAACTGTAACAATGTCGTAAGGTAAAGTCTACATACAAGCCAAGTGGCTCATCAGGCAAGAACTTATCCCGGTTTCAGTAGCATGAAGCAACTAGGTATATTTCTACTCCCCCCTGGATGGGATGCTAGTCCATCGCAGGGTTACCCCCAGCATTAAATTCGCCAGTACCCATTTATACACCTGGGTGGAGAGAAGCACTGTGAGAGTAAAGTGTCTCGCCCAAGAACACAACACAATGTCCCCAGCCAGGACTTCAGAACCCAGACTGCCCACTCTGAAGTCAAGCACACTAACCATGTGAACACCGCACCTCCCACAATGTATGAATCAATCAACTGAAATTTTAATGCCACATTTTCAATTATGCATTTTTAAGAAGCAACTTTCAACATCAAGATTGTTTTAGTTTTCGTAGAGAAAGAGCTGCAGATAAATCAGGTCTATCATAGTTAAAGAATTGAGGCAAATTCCAGTGATATCTTTCCTGTCACATACAGGAAGTATCACAATGACTACAAAATCAGCAATCTCATTTCATTTCTACTTCTATATTTTGACCTTTTGTTCCATATTCGAAAAAATCCAAAGACTGGATTCGCGTTCACCGCGCACAAAGGGCTAAGTAAATTTGTGGCCAATTCAGCTAAACTGTAAGCCAATTGTTTTATCACCGCATTCAAAACTCAAGTAGCTCGTTTATAAAATGTTTTACCTGTTTGCCTTTATGGCATCTCAACAGTGGTAATAAAAGACAGCATAGTCTGTTGCCTCACCCTACATCGTGGAAAATGTGCACATGCCAGCAAATCCAATACATATTAAATTTCCAACAAAAATTGCTTGTGTCAAATTTCGAAATGACAGCCACACTTTTTTTTCACCACACAGTTTCTAAGTTTTTCACCTGATCATTTATTTCCTCAAAAAGATCAGATCATTCTGTTGGTGAGAAAAAACTGAATAGAAATAATATTGGAAAAGTACCCTACATGACATGTAGCTGCACAAGAAGTAGCCGGTGACTACAATATACAATTGTAATGTACAGATGTATCCATGGATATATTTTTCTGACTAAAAAAATATTAAACATTTTCATACCTGGGCAAGTGTTCTCACTGAATTCTTCATTGTAAGCTTAACAGCAATCATCATTATGGTGATGGGAACTGAAATGAAATACATCCATCTATAGGTAAATCAAGAAGAATATTATTTAATAAATAATTTTAGAAACAAGTGAATGTTATAAGTGGCTCTTTCTAGCAGAGCAAACAACTTGCCTTGCAAAATATAATTATTTCTTATATGTCGGTAGACTCTATAAATAGTTCAGACGTATGTTGAAGTAGTTAATTTACAGGTTACAGGCGAAGCTTGGAGACTGAACTAATCCATATTCATTTAGCTTCATACAAGTGAGAAAATAAGTATCTGAATTTTGATTCTAGCACAGTACAATCAATTATCTTGTTTTGTCTGTGAATTTTTCACCAGGCTTCTAACCAGAATTTGAAAATGTGCCACTGGGCCTGCTCAACATATGAAAAATAAATCAATTTTCTTTAGGAAGTGGCCATCCCCAGATCGCCTGGACACCCATCACGCTAAAAGCCTGTCACATACAAAACAACATAAATGTCTCTTTTTGCTGCAGTCTTTTTTGACTCTCGAGATTTCAGACTTTTAACTTCTTATTTCTATAATTTATGATTGTATAGTAGTTGCTAAAGCATAGAGATAAAGACAAAATTAATTTGCATTTAAAGTATCAAGAAGCTTTCATTCCCTGAAATATGTTGTTCATCTAAGGCAAGGCTGTCATTAAGGGCTGTAACCTGCAACACCTGTTACAGCTGAGTGTGATGCTTTGTGTGAACTTGATAGAATTCATCCACAAAGTTGTAAGTTTGCTACCGTTGTGGAGAACAAGGCTACAGGTGACTCAAAACTTAATGACAGCCCTGTAAGGAACGTAAAATTTGGTCTTGCACAAGCAAACTAACTTTGGTATTGGCGCAGTAAGACTCTGTTCCCCAGGGGCTCCTGCTTTCTCTCCAACTTATCTTTGCAGGTTTTCCCCACTGTTAAACTTTCTATTTCCCTACAAGCTGCCCCTGAGTCTCCAAGGATCAGCCAGGCCCCCTTCCCTTTGTCCAATAATTATCAACTCACATATATATTAAAGTTTTACATTGTATGCGAGTCATCTCATTCCAGTAACTGTTAAGTATCATCTATTAAGGACATTCGCGCTGATTGTTTCTGCACATCCTTACTGCACAGGCAAATTCACATGCCACGTCATGCGTGAGAGCGCATGCTAAGTAATAAAATGGACATTTGGTAACCCCTATTTTTCTTTTGATGGATCATTTTCTCCACCGATTTTCTCTACCGAAAATCTATCGACTAAAAGTTTGAAATTTTTTTGCACAATGCACCATCGAGTTCCATTCTTTTTAGCTCTTCGTTTATCTGTGTGACAGTTTCAAATGCCTCTTGAAGGGTTAAGTTTTGTGAAAACAGTGGTAACATTTGAAATAATTCACACAGACCCACTTCTACAAAATATGACTATGACTGTTTGCCTCTGTTGACTCACCTTTAATATTTTTTTAACTATAAGCCCCTGCAAATAGCCATGCTAAATTACGTGCACCAATTTTTCAAAATCAGGGTAGTTTCCCACATGCTTTATCTCTGAAACAAAGTTGGTGACCCCCATCTTTTTTTTTTTTTTTTTTGCATTTCTGACACAAGTAACTCATTATCTGATTGCAAAAATAATTTAAAAGAAATCTATTGACTGGAAAATTTTTGCACGCACTTCCTTAATGTTAATTGTAGCTCAGCTGACATTGACTAAATTGGTCTTTCAAGCTATGCACAATTCCAGAAAGTATCCATACCTACAGTATATACCACGGATGGGTTTTTGGGATTCAAAGGGCAAGGGAGGTTCTTTGAACATGAATTCCAAAGGCAAGGCCCAGGGATACTCATAATTGGAATTCTGAAGGCATGTGGGTGGGGGGGAGGGGGGGGGTGAGGGGGGGACAAGTTAAGAAAGGAACAGACAAGAGTGTGAACACACCATTGAACTGACAACACTGCTGACATCTGTGACAAGCAGGAAACAAGACAAATGTAGATCGACTGGACATATGCCCGCATTCATTTACAGAAGAAAACTGATAAAACGTGGGTTATACATCAAACTCTAGAGGTTTTAAAACTGATGAATTTCTTGTCAAAGCCTGTCAAACCTAAGACATTATGACCACTGACCCACGAAGCCAACACAAACTATATGCCATAGCCAGCAACACATATTCATAAAGATACCGTGAAATGGTGTCTGATAAAGTGAATGTCATTCATAAACGTTGAAGGTGAATCAGAAAGGATTTGCCTATACATGTAAAAATTTTCATTGTTAAAACACAACAACTGAAATCTTTAATTCTTCCCTAGTTTAGTCAAAATATAGTCACAAAATTGCGACTGAAGAAGAGGAAGTTTAGTGGCCAAATATTTGAAATTGCGAATGTATGCATAACTTAAGTCCTGCAGACAGTTGTTTGACTGAAAATTACTTACAATAACTTCTAGGAAGATAGATGTAAAAGCATAAAAATCCCTTTTCATTGGAGGTCGTAAGGAGTCAAACCAAGGAATTCCAAGAGAGCTGAAGTAAAAAAAAAAAAAAAAAAAAAAAACAGAAATCCAGAACAGAGGGGGCTAGGGATTGGGGAACTCAAAAGGCATGGGGAGAAGAGCATTTTGGAATTTCCAAAGGTAAGGGAGGCAGGTGGGATTAAAATATGGAAGACATCCATGGTTGGGTATGGATATTTTCTGGAATTCCCCAATATAGCCATTCTGATTTATATAAGTGTGTCCCCTTTCGCCTACTTCCCTACCAAGCCCCTAACCTCCCCCCCTCCAGCCCAAACCTCTAAACAGATGTACATATCAATGTAAGCTTACAATGGAACAACATAATTCAGGATGTAACATGTCGATAATTTCAATAGTCAATAAAAATCAATCGTTACTGATCAAATTCGATACTTATCAATCGACAAGTACCAGACATCGATAAAAATTGATCACACGATTTCTTGTGATTATCAACTTTGATCGACTTTGATCGATTTTGATTGATTTCAATCAACAAGTATTGGAAATACAAAAAACGATGTATGGTGGGAGACAAGACTATAGTTGCCAAGCACAGATTAATGAAGCAGGATTGGCTATTCCAAGACTTTATTTTAACGATTTTACACTGTAATTGGAACCTCGAATAAACCTGAACAAACACAGGGCATTAATTTTCATCATTTCCAGTGAAATATCCCCAGGCACCGCTGCATGGTGCAATTTGCATGATCAAAAAATGCCCTGTGCCTCTCGACGGTTGGAGGCCACTTTGTCATGATAGTGCAGCTGCTAAGCTAGAAATTCAAATCCTGAGGCCAAGATAATCAGTTACGGATCGAGATGTAGCAAAAAATGGAAAGAAAGAGCTGGAGAACCAGTGATTCTCGCGTGGTTAAGATAAATTTTGGAACCTTGGGAGAAAGCAAATGGGAAGAAGAGTTATCGACAGCTGCTACGAGGCAATTTTGGCGAGATTAGACCATTTGTGTGGAATTTGTGGAGCTTTGTGTGCTGGCTGTTGGGCCAGTGGGTCGCCCGCCTTTCGTTTCTCTTTAGGGGAAGCAAACAGCCAGAAAGTAAAATTCACCTAAATGGCTATAAACCACCTCCAGCAACTCAGTGACATCAAAATACCGCAATGCAAACATAAGGTAAGTTATTTTATTTAAACTGTTTTCTACACATAGCATTTAGGGCAATTTTCGAATTATTCTCATACATTGTGTTATGAACGGCTAAAATTGTAACGTAATCGCCAACAGCATAATTAACAATTATTCACCAAAGTGGAGGTAAATATCCATCACTTTCACCGGCACTGAGGTGAATAATTGTTTTAGTATATATCACACAAGCTGAATAATTAGCGGACCAAAACGTTATTTTATGTGTGACAAGTGGTCGGAAATTTTAAAATCTCTCGCACCGGCTGCTCGGAGGTGAATAGTACTTGCTAATCACCTCCGAGTTAACCAATCAGAGCACACGAAAAGCACTATTCACTTATGTGGTATATACTAATGTCACGTATTAACCGTATTCAACGTCTGGGCTGCCTGTGCTTTGATCGACATGTTACGTCCTGCATAATCAATAATTACGGCCACAACCAACACTTTCGATACTTTTCATACCGGCAAACTTACAAAATGGAGATGACACACATTTTACCACCGTCTATTTCTTAAATAATCAAATTTAAGCTTAAGCTTATTATAATATATCGACTTCAATAAAGTTTGAACAGTGCTCACCTCATTCTGGATGATTTTTGAACTCATTTGAATCACGCGCCAACTTTTTTTATTAGTTTGCTGTAGTTTGCTACGGGAGTCGAACACTTTTTGAAACAATCGGCATCATGCTTCACCTGGGAATAAATTTATATTGAATGGTAAATTGAAAGTTCTCCCTACAAAGGAAGAATGAGACGAAAAGCACATTTAGTTGGCTTATTGGCCTTGTTCACAACATGGCGGAACTGTATTTGCAAAGCAGGTTGGGAGGTTTTCTGCTACTCGCGAGTTCCTCACGTATGGCCCACGCGAGTCTCGAGAATACCTGGAGGAGTACGGAAATAAACATTACACTGATCGCACGTCGAATATGAAATGATTTTTTGAAAATAAAATACAGTCAAACGACAATAATTAGCGATCCCAGAAAATAACTTGAGGTTAACAAATCTCCATGATCCAACGCAAACATTTTGCCACTTAATTCGGTCCGTTCCCTCCCCCCGCCCCCCCCCCCCCCCCGATCCCCTCCCATTTCATATTACTGTGTTCCTTTCCTGAGCCCACGTTCATCAAGTACATGACTTACAAATACGATCCAAGATGGCGGAGGCTGTACCGGATGATGATGTCACATTACCGAGAGGTCTGTGGTGTATTTCTGAGATCCTCAAAAGATTATTTTTGTTTAACGATTTTTTTAGATTAAGTGGTCTTTTTTCCTTTTATTTTACGTTATTTTCTCGTAATGCAGAGTTATTTTTCGGCTAAAATAAAACGTCACCGAAGTGTGCGGATAATTTGTAAGCCTGTTTAGATAGAGTAAATGTTGATTTCACTGCAGAAGAGAATTCTGTGCCAGTAGGCAGGTTCCGACCCATTTAACAGTACAATCTGCAAACAGCTGCGCTCACCTTGTTGCCATGTTTGTTCTATCATTCAACTTAAAGATGGTATAGCGATTGTAGTTTTTATAATTTTGATCTTATACATACACAAATACAGTACTGTGAGTGCCCAGAAGGGTTGCTTATTCATTTTATGTGGGGCTAGGTAAATCCGATTCTGACACATCATTACAGTTTGTTGGCTATTGTGTATTAATAAAAATAAATGTAAAAAAAGAAAATTCTACTTCCTTTGGCAATTTTTTTTATAATTACCTACAGTGACCAGCAATTGTGACTGGTGCAAACTTAAGAGTTCTTCCAATATCCTAAATTTCAATATCCTAAATTGCAGCTAAATTGTATGCATGGGTATGTACCCATTTACTAGCATTTGAATCTACATGTACATCCCCTCCCCAGCCTCAAAACTGCTAGTCTACATGGTCAAGGGAGAACAAAAGAGGCCTCTGCGGAGGAGAGGAGAGCCCATAACATACATGTACATTAAAAATGCCTGCTTACATGTAATTAATTACACTCAATTATGCTGTTACTATTATTCAATTCAGATTAGTGTATTACTACTGTAGACATGTGAAACACTTTTTTGCATAACAGCTGCTGTTAACAAGATGATCAAGGAGATGATACCAAATGTAAGGGTGTCCAATGATGCAAGAGAACTTATTCTAAACTGTTGTACAGGTTAGTGACTTGCACTTGGCTTTCAAATAAACTTGAATATAATGAACAACCATAAATACAGTTGTTAGAGGTGTGGTGGCCTCGTGGTTAGTGGGTTCGTCTCTGGATCAAGCAGTCCGGGTTTGAGCGCTGGCTGGGGACATTGTGTTGTGTTCTTGTGCGTAACACTTTACTCTCACAGTGCCTCTCTCCACCCAAGTGGATAAATGGCTATCGGCACACTTTATCCTAGGAGTAACCCTGTGATGGACTAGCATCTCATCCAGGAGGGAGTATAAATACTCCTAGCTGCTTCATGCTACAGAAACTGGGATAAGCTCCATCCTGATGGGCCACTTGGCTTGTATACAGGCTTAACCTTTACATTACCCATAAATACAGGTGAACCCCACTATTTCAAACTCTCAGGGAAAACAAAAACAACAGTGTGAAATGGCAGGAGAACAAAATAGCTGATAGTAAACGACTGAAAGCCAGATCCATGGGAAATGGATTTGAGCTTGAGGTAACAAGGAATTTGAAAACCGTGCTTGAATAAGTGGGGTCCAACTGTAATAACACAAATCTTGAAGTCTTGCAAGCAGAGCAGGTTGAGGTGAGAGCAAGGGGTACAGGGAGCCTGAGTGGTAGGCAATTATTTGAAAAAAAAAACTAACTTAACTTTAAAAAAAAAAACAGTTTCTGTGTTAAGAACACTGGAAAATTGCTATCTTCTCAGTTTTTCCTCTTTCCAAAAGAATTTAATACACTCTTCAGTCCACCCTCCAGTTCTTAAAATTATGCTCTGAATTTATATACATATTGTATGAAATAAAATAATTCTCGTGGATATAAATTATTTGATGAACAATATACTACAGTACATGTATGTTACAGTATACCACTGCTCACTACATGTTGATCTGTATGCTGCAGATCAACATGTAGTGAGCAGTGGTATACTATGTACTGTACATTTCAGTTACAACAGTATGCACATGTAATTAATTATATCTTTTGGATTGCCTTCCTTGTAGAGTTTATTCATTTAGTTTCATCAGAGGCAAATGAAATTTGCAATCGTCAGTTGAAAAAGACTATTCTTCCAGAGCATGTATTCCAAGCCTTACAGGTAAAGGATACAAAATAATTACATACTGTATTAGTATTTAGTGTGCTCTCTCTTCTACTTGTAAGCTTCTCTCTCACCTCCCATCGCCCCTTCTTGTGAGATCAAAGTTTAGTTAATATAAGCCCCTAATATTTAGCAAGGCAGGAAATAATTGTGGTCTATTAAGTGAAAGACCATCTTGGTAGGTCCACATTGAAGTATTCACATGTAAAAGAGTTAATTTAGCAGAGATTAGGTGGCTATCCTCTCCTATGCACAAATTACATTTTAAGATGTGAAACTTATGTTGTGTGCATGTTCTTACATGTATTTAACCTTGGGAAAGTAGAGGATAATCTAAGGTTATGTGTCTGACCTACATTATGTTTGTCAACAAGGTTGATACTACAGATTGTTCTCGAGTTCTTTCTTAACTTCTGTTATCAGCACTGTTAACATGGTCCAAACCAGGTGAATGCCAGTGAGGGGAAGATTTTGTAGACCGGTGTCAGTATTGAAGCCCCAACTGTTAGTCAATGTATTGTTTCTTTTCCAGGGATTGGGGTTCCATTCTTACATCGAAGAAGTCAGATCAGTTCTCCAGGAATGCAAAACTCAAGCTGCTGTAAGTACTAAGACCAGAACTAGGCTTAGATTAGCATGCAATTGATCAATGAAAAGCCAACAGAATTATCTCAGTTGTGTTGAACAGTATTCATCAAAAGACAGCCCAATCATGGTTGGAAGCAAAGATGGCTGTAATACTGGCATATTTTATTATCTTGTTGAGAATGGCTGAACATTATGTTTTAAGTCCTTTTTCAGCAAACCTATTATGAAATCACTTGAGGTGTCTTCAAAACATTCTTGTAGAATTCAAAACAGTATGCTCACTGGGACCTTTTCAATTTGATAAACCAAAAGAGACTGAAAATACTTTTATGCACCCGTATATAAACCATACAGTATGTAATTCTGTAGCATATGTATCATAGTTTAAAGCAACATTAAATAGAAAACATTAATACTGTCCATGATAACTCTGCAAAATTGTTCTTCTCGGATTTCATTGCAGAACAAAAGAAGGGCAAGCACACGCCTAGAGAACCTGGTATGTTTGTTTAAACTAATCCTGTTGATTGGTCCTTGTGATATCCCTTCAACTTGAATGCATAAATTATGTATAGTAAGTAATGCAACAGATAAGGAAAAGCGCTTTTTTCAAAGTTATGGGAAGTTTAGTATCATGAATGTATTTCTTATTATAATGAGCCATGCCGGAGGTACATTTACTTACTCTGATATTTAATCTAGTGCTACAGCCTTTAGCAGCTGTTGTTGTATAATTTCAGAGGCATGTAGGTGAATACTCAGGCATGGATCTAGGATAAAGGGTGACTGGTTTCAAAAACAATGAGCACCAAAGGTGCAACCTTCTAGAGGGGTCCAGGGCTATTCTCCGCTGGAAATGTTTTGGATTTCAACTCCCTGTAGTCTGCTTTCCTGGGTTTCAAAGTCATTCTGAAAAATCTGACAGATTTCTGTAGATCAGTGGAAACTGGTGTGGATCTGTGCCTGAATGCTAGTGGTTTTAATTTATGTTTAATTAGTTATTATTTTTTTATTTTTTGTTACCAGGGAATTCCAGAGGAAGAATTGCTTAGGCAACAGCAAGAACTCTTTCAACAAGCTAGGCTGCAGCAGGCACAGGTATTAAATTGATTTCGTGAATGGACTAGCATAAGATAATGGGGAGAGTAGAAATACTTCTACATGTAGTAGCTTCATGCTACAAAAACTGGAGGTAAGTATCAGCCTGATGGACCACTTGGCTTGCACTGCAGTTTAGTTAGCCTTGTTATAGCCAAGTAGTCTGATTAATCAAGAAGTTGTAACCAGTAAGTGGGAGAGGCGAGAACTTACTTGGTGTTCAAACATTTTCGTGTCGGATGGCAGATGTTGGCTAGCAGCAAGCTGTTAGGGTAACTTGACGAAATTTGAAGGGGGAATAGAGATGGGCAATCTGTGATGTACGATGGTATACTGTGTATCAGTAACAAGCAGGAAGGAAGCTACCGGTGCATGTGTGCATCTAGTCACTTAACACTACAGAAATTAGAGCCAATGCTGATAAGCCAATGTAAAGTGCTAAGGTAAAGTCAGCACCAGACGGAAGTGTCTCTGATGCTGCTGGAGATTATTCGGCTTTCCATCTATCCCAGGTAGCCCTGCTGATCTCTATCTACACTGAAGAGTGGAGTTCACATTTTTCTCTTTAAATTAATTTGATTTAATTTGTGAACTCTTATCCTTCAGGCTGAACAAGAAGAATTCCAACAACTTCAACAAGCACAGACAGCAGCCTACCAACAGCAGTCGCAACAACAGCAACAACAACAACAAGAACCAATACAGCAGCCGAGCACATCTACTACACAACCTGTAGCCACACAGTTAAATAAATAACATGATACCTGTTGACAAATTGTGGTGTTATAGTATGTTAATACTTTAATTAAGTCCATCTGAAATGGAATTTTAAGTTGCCACACAAAATGCACATTTTGCATTCCACATAGTTTTATGTTGGGCGAAAAAAAAATTTCAGTAGTTTTCAAGCTATAAAGTTTGTCACTATACTAGTTGACAAGGAGCACAATAACATTGTTGGTACGGTCTGTAGCAACCATCGTTCAGGCTGAAGTAAAAAACATACTGTAAGGTGTATGTGTATGCCACAATGGATAAATTCAGCTTAGTTATTTTCTCTTATTATTTAATTTTTTTTTACTGAAAAGAACCACAAGAATTATTGCAATATTCTTGTGGTTTTCCAACCTTAAAATGATGCATTGTTAAGTCTGAACAACTGACTGGCTGGCTGACCGATTGACAGACTGACTGATTCAGTGACTAACTGACTGACTGACCAACTGACCAACTGACCAACTGACTGACCGACCAGCTCAGTGACTTACAGAGTGACCGACTGAGTGACCGATCAATTTGCAGATGGAAAGATATTCCCGTGAACTAACACATATGAAGTAAAAAGTCATTATTGTATTCTAGTACATCTATAGTAAACAATAAACAACAACTACATTGTAGTGCACATTGGTGTGACTGTAATTTAATTTCTATGGGCGTGCAAATCCAACCACAATCACAGACAAAAGTAGCTGACACTCCCTGTAAACAAACCTTCTCTCTTCAAATGCAATTTGTTTTCCCTACACTACTCATATGGGAGGTGTTGTGGCCTCATGGTTAATGTGCTCGTCTCTGGATCGAGCAATCTCACAGTACCTCTCCACCCAGGTGTATAAATGGGTACTGGCGAATTAATGCTGGGGGTAAATTTGCAAAGGACTAGCATCCCATCTGGGGGGGAGTAGAAATACTCCTGGTAGCTTCATGCTACAGAAACTGGAGAAAAGTGCAGGCCTGATAGGCCACTTCGTTTGTATGCAGACTCCTCATATTTCACTCCCTCCCCTACCCTCCCTTCCAATGTCATAATCACTTCACATCATTGACAAAGCCTGTTTCAACATTGACTGCAAATTAAGTTCTATTTGTAGCTCGGAGCATTCCTGTGTTTTGAGTCATTAGCAAATTCTAGAGTTGGAAGAACGGGAGATCTGCAAGGATGGGAAAACATGAAGCTGCAGAAAGTGCTTGGTTTTGGTTTTCGCTAAATTGGCTGAAAAAAATAAGATTGTCGCTTCCATTGTTTTTGTCGAGCAAAAATGGATATTCTAGTTAAATAACAGCGAGTCATGAGTTTAAAAGAGTTTTAGAGACATCAGTCTGATTTGAGGCAATTTCTCAACTCCGTGGAATTATATTACAGGTAATGTTGGATTTTTTAAGTTTTACAAAGATAAAGTTAGCATCATACATTTGCATTTCTGCAAACACTAAAACGGGGAAGAGGTTCGAGGAAACTAAAATAACCTCTAATAAAAAGATTCGCATATTTCACATGAAATACTACAGGATAAGAAGATACGCTCTCCATTCAATACCACGCCATTCAGCGGCGACGCAAATCATGTTACAAACCCATAAGATCAAAATACTGAAAAAAAATATTTCTAGCAATATGCAAAGAACCTGGCATAAGTTGAAATATTTTTATAACATCTAATCAATATTCAACAACTTCAAGCATTACTGGAATTCACCAGTAAATTGTAAAAGCCTTTTAAGAATAATAACCTATGTACAAACATAGGCACGCAAGGCGTGCAAGAGTTATTTTTTTGTGTTAAGTATCGGATATAGGAGCATTCATGGAGCTGTTTACAGTAATGATTTGGTTAATTTGACAAGTCGTTTTGGTTGCGATGTACAGCAAGAAAGAAACTGGGAATTTATGATGTACATGCGATGCTACATCGGTCATGGTAAGATAGCTAAATAGTAATCCATAAAATGTTTGACTGAATAAACTACAGTAATCTGACACGTCTCCAGATTAATCTAGATACCATGTTATTTTCTAACAGGCAATTTGATTCGTTCTTTGATACAACCCGCACTGTGATTGGTGTGACACGCGCACATGCATAACTCCCTCACTCACCGATCACATAGCCCTTCCAACCCCCAAGAGGAATTTTTGCTCAAAAATGCTCAAGTTAATTAAGAGACTTTTTCGCATTTTATACGAGTAATAAGTTTACCCTTTTACAAAACACAACACAACTTCACCGAAAATAGAAAGAAAGAGAAAAAAAAACCTCTCCTGGCACGTTGAAAGTCTGATTTAATTAAATTGCACTTTAACTTAGTGCCACGCGGTCTTCAAAGAACATTTGAACAGTTTTCATACTTTTACCTTTAAAAATATCGGACCGAAATGAATGTCATCGAATAAAACTATTAAACTGCTACTGCAGAGACGTAAAAACCGTCCAGAAATGAAAGCTTCTTTTTTGTTTAATATCCTGGAAACAATAGCTGATAACTTGTCAGCTCTAATTGAATTTACTCCCTTGTGAAAAACAAGAGTGTCAAATTACAATTTGTAACTAAAAAATAAAAATACCTCGTTATATTTGCACGCAGCAAGAACAAAACAATCGTTACCCGCACTTACTATTGTAAACATTAGAACTGTTTCAAATCTAAATAGTCTCGTCTCCTCTAAAACATGTCCTAAGAACTAGAAGCGATGATTCGTGACCTCTAATTGAATTTACTCATTGTGAAAAACAAAAGTATCAAGTTACCTTTGTAACTAAAAATGAAAATATCCCGTACATTTGCATACTACTAACTCACGAACTGTTTCAAACCTCAAGGCTCATCTTGTTCATAACTAAAATCCTCAGCCTAACCCACAGAAAATGTCGAAGTAAACCCAATATATGAATATTTCCTCCTCTTTTATGGAAGAATAAATATGGCTGTTCTGAACTCTATCGGGATCAAATCTTCTCACATACCATTTACCTTTACAACAAGAAATTTGATTGGCTGTTTATAGTAGATCCAATCTGATTGGTGTGACATACATACATCACTCACTCACTCACTCACTCACTCACTCACTCACTCACTCATCCATTGACCCGTCCATAACATACCCGACGCGCCGACTAAGAGGTATTTTTTTTACCAAAAAATAACTCAAAAATAGAAAGAAAGAAAAAAACCTCTCTGACACGTTGAAAGTCTGATTTAATTAAATGCACTTTAACTTGACGCCACGCAGTCTTCAAAGGACATTTGAACAGTTTTCATACTTTTTACCTTTAAAAATATCGGACTAAAATTAATGTCATCAAATAAAACTATTAAACTGCTACTGCAGAGACGTAAAAAACACTCTAAAAATGAAAGCTTCTTTTTTGTTTAACATCCTGGGAACAATAGCCGATAACTTGTAAGCTCTAATTGAATTTACTCCCATATGAAAAACAAAAGTGTCGAGTTACCATTTGTAACTAAAAATAGCAAACATCTCGTGGGAACAGGTGGTGACGATTCGTCAGCTCTAATTGAATTTACTACCTTGTGAAAAACAAGAGTGTCAAATTACACTTTGTAACTAAAAAATAAAAATATCTCGTTATATTTGCATGCAATAAGAACAGAGCAAACGTTACCTGCACGTTAGAACTGCTTCAAATCTAAATAGTCTCGTCTCCTCTAAAACATGTCCTAAGAACTAGAACCGACGATTCGTGACCTCTAATTGAATTAACTCCTTGTGAAAAACAAAAGTATCAAGTTACCCTCTGTAATTAAAAATACAAATATCTCGTGCCATTTGCCTACTACTAACTCATGAACTGCTTCAAAATTCAAGACTCATCTCGTTCATAACTAGCCACCATTACACTGAAAATTATGCACTCTAAAACAACCCAATCTACGTATGTAACTGTCACACTCCCCTCCAAACCGGACTAAAAATCACAAACCGGCAACATACATGTCTCTCTTTATTTTTCAATTACCAAAGTCCTTGTGTTTATACATACCTTGTGTTTCTCACATACCATTTACCTTCACAACAAGAAATTTGATTGGCTGTTCATAGTAGATCCAATCTGATTGGTGTGACATACATACATCTCTCACTCACTCACTCACTCACTCACTCACCCATTGACCCGTCCATAACATACCCGACGCTCCGACTAAGAGGTATTTTTTTTACAAAAAAATAACTCAATAATTATTCACAAATTACAGTCAAATCTAAATAGCTGCAAACTAACACTAATAATGACCAAATGATTTAAGTTAAAATAATGATCCGTCAAAATTTGAAAATATATAAAAAAACACTAGCAGCATTGCTGGTAGTGGTTTGTTTAATGCGTTGCTGATAACCAAAGAAAAGGGCAGCTTCGACAGTTTGAACGCCCCTCCCCCCTCAACCCTTCCCCAAAGCTGAGTTTGTTCCTTATCACAATATTTACATACGACAAATGAAACCTTAGGAACAAATGGTACTTTTTTTCTTTTTCTTGTTTGTTTCCTCTTTTATTGCCTCTTTCGGTCAGCTGGGGTGCGGCGGAAGACAGCGAGCGAAAAAACGATCCCCTGTTTTAAGTGCTGCGCCCAACTAATTGAACGCCTTGAACCTGGAGACTATTTTTAACAAAAGGAAAGCATTTTACCGATCATCGATAATACAAAAATCTCCGGCATCTGTAATGAGTTATATGTATGGGTTATTATTGATCAAGTGTGAGGTCTAGAGGCCTGGATGTTGGCCAAGTTCTTTTTTTGCATGTTTACGGACCGAGACGGAGTCAAGGTCCATAATCTCGCAAAAAAAGAACGAGGCCAATATCCAGCCATCTTGACCGAACAAGCTTGGTCAATAAACAATTTATTATATGGCTTTCGGGGAAATTTTTCTTGCGGGACACGCTGGGTAGCCCCAAGCCAGCAAGATAGCTCCATCTTGCCTGCTCGGGTAGCCAATCACAGCACAGGATTTGATTCATCTTACCAGCTCACGGAGCTACTCATAGAATAAACAACAATTATACTTCCACTTGCTTAGAGAAAGAACTAGGATCAATCTGTCGTCATACAATGCCTTGTCTGTTTGGTTTCGTTCTAAGAGCAATATTAGTATTTTTGTGGAAATGCATAAAAGCGAGAAAAAATACCAAAATAATCCTTACTTTTTTGTTTGTTTGTTGTTGTTTTTTTGTTTTTTTAACTGCAAGAGACGAGGTCAGGAAGGAAGAAAATTTTCACACAGGCAAGACTCAGTGGATATTGAAAAAAAAAACCTATGAGAAACGATACGAAAGAAAATTGAGATATCAGTAACTTAAATGAAATTACAGCGAGATTTATCAGCCATTTTTGCTCTTTATATATGACACAGAAAACGTTTCCTTCAATATGTTGGCGTTCAAACTACTCAAATTGGTGAGTAACTCATCTACTTCAATATGTATACTTTGTTAGCTGTTAAGCTAGTCACAAGAATACGTCCATCTGGCGCTGTTGCTATTCCAGTAGGACGTGGTAACTCGGTGATAGTTTTGCCTGTGAAGCGACCGTCTAAAGAAAACTGCTGAACTCGGTTATTGAAACAATCACATACAAGAAGATTATTGGAGCTGTCTAGAAGCATATCATGCGGAAAGTTAAATTGTCCATCTTGATTCCCTTCTTTTCCAAACTTGTATAAGAAAGGTCCTGACTGATTGAAAACTTTAATACAGTTATTGCCTCTATCAGCTACCAGAAACATGTTTTTGTAAGGAATGCAGCTTGTTGGATGATTGAGTTTCTCTGGGCCGCTGTCTCCAAACATGGTAATAGTCTCACCCTCTTGTGTCATGACCTGTATCCTATTATTGCCGAATTCGGTTACAACAATGCAGTGTTGTTCATCCAGGCAAACATCAACCGGGTTGGAAAACTCTCCCTTCGCTTTACTATGTTTTCCAAAGGTTTTTACAACAGTTCCTGTTTGGAAATCTACTTGTTGTATTCTATGATTCCCTTGATCTGCAATCAGAATCTCGTTATCATTTAAATATGTAACGCCGTGTGGGTGGTCAAATTGTCCGGCATTTCCTCCTTGGCTGCCAATTCTTCTTAAACAGTTGCCTTCTTTATCGAATATATAAACACAGTGTCCTTTGTAATCTGATATAGCAATGTTCCCTGTCGTATTTACAGCAATTCCACATAGATTGCGAAGCTCATCTCCTTGAAATAGCTTCAAGTTCAACTCACCGACTACAACAAGTTCACGTTCTTTGACTTGCGTAATAAATGGACACTTAGGAAGTTTATCGTCGTTGATCTTCACTTCAATGTTATAGGCGCCCGGCACTTTTGGTGAAAAATTCACCTTGAATTTACCGTTTTCGCTCCCGCTAACAATCAAATTTGAGACCTCTTTAGTAGGTTC
Source organism: Orbicella faveolata (assembly GCF_042242905.1). Classification (NCBI taxonomy): domain Eukaryota; kingdom Metazoa; phylum Cnidaria; class Anthozoa; order Scleractinia; family Merulinidae; genus Orbicella; species Orbicella faveolata. The sequence continues at coordinate 4,379,265 of NW_028301555.1, forward strand.
AATGAGAACTTCAATTTGATTTTTAAGATCAGACTGGTTGCTTATCTCTCCTTCAGGTGTTCTGGGGCATAATATCAATTCTGCTGCTACACCAGCCTGAAGAATTTGATCCAGTCCTTCCAGAGTGCATCGACTTGCATCAACTCCCTCGGTTGCGATATCGCCCAGTCTCAAACCCTCCACGGAAGCCGCGGTAAATTTGATGAATGAGGTCTCGTGGTGTTTTGGCATCTCAATGTCACGAAGCTCTTGAAATCTGTGTTTGAGAGTTTCCTTGTTTTGCATGATATCTAAGCTTAAACTTCTCTGTACCAAATTTTGTGTAAACTCAACGGTTTGGATCATTTGTTTGAGCAGTGATTCCGCTTTCTCCTTAGCCGAGTTAATATTCTCGAGTCTCGTCGCTTGTGTTTTGTCCACGGAAGCAATCGCCTCTCGCTCGCGCTCTCGAATCTTTCTGATCATTGTCTCGGCTGATTGCGTGATTCCACGTTTAGCGATTGCGACATTGGTTTCGAGCTTAGAAATGGTTTCATCAAATTTTCGAATCACATCTTTCAAGGCTGTCTCGTTTTGTCTAGTCGCTGCAGCTTCTGCCATGATATTGCCCTTCTCGTTGTCAGCCGCTTTGTCGAGTAAAATTACTTCATGGTTTCGGTGGTCTGTGACTATGCAAGCATGACAGACACAGGATTGATAAGAAAGGCAGAAAAATCTTGTGATTTCTCGCTCGTGGTACTGTTCAGAGCAAAATGGTTGTCGCTTCAACAAGGCTTCGTAGTCTTGAGTTTGAAATTCTTTGACGGGCATGACTTTGTGTCCCTCGAATGCAGCCCGCATAACTTCATGCGCGCTTAAACAGTCGGGGCACATAAATCTTGCGCAATCAAAGCAATAATGAACATCGGAGCTTGTTTTCTTACAGTTGCCACAAGTTATGCTACTTCCATCACCACTCTGTCGAACGGCAAGGAGACTCAACAAACTGTTGTGGAAAAAACTGGTCGGCAAAGTGTCGAAACGATTTCCTTCGGGCAGATCGATTTGCGCTTGGCACTCGGGACAACGGAACTTTCCTTGTCTGTGGCTGGCTCTTGCATGATTCTCCAAACACTGACAGCAAAACGTGTGAAGACATGAAATAGTTTTGGGTTGGTTGTAGGTATCGAGACAAATCGAGCATTCAAGATGTTTTTTGAGGTTTTTCAAGAGGGCCTCCATGGTAAACGTTTGCCAAAGACTGCTTGTGAAACACACAGCTTGTTTACAATAGCGCTTTTGTTTGTGATTCCGAGAAAAGCAGATTTGATTTCGTCTACGTCTGAGAATAACTAACCTTTTTAACCTGAAGCGGAGTTAGCTACAAATGACCAATACTGATTGGTTCTGGTTGTTATGTACATCAGGAACCTGAATTGCGTGATGCATGAAAAATGTGGACGCAATCTCGGGTAGGTTTAGGGTGGGTACGTCCCTTCCACGTTTTGGTCAGCTAACAAACTGATTTGTGAAACAGATTCTCTGTGAATAATATAATTTAAAATCACTTCTGATCATTTGAAGTTTTTCTTTATTTATAATTTTATACCCTTTCTAGGAAACTTTTCGAATATGGATCGATCGATCAATCAATCAATCATTTTATTTAAAAACTCGGTAAAAATTTTCAGTAAGGACAATAGTATATCAATCTGAATACAAATATTACTTTAATTAAAAACTACTATATATATTGTTTTTCAAGATTGCCGAGTGAGAATCCGATGATTCAAATACGCGATTGATTTGCGTCTTGAATTTCGCAATTGATTTAACCTTGATTTAACAGTTCCTGTCTGGACATCTACTTGTATTCTATGATTCCATTGATCTGCAACCAGAATCTCGTTATCGTTTAAATATGTAACGCCGCGTGGCAGGTAAAATCGTACGGCATTTCCTCCTTGGCTGCCAATTTTTCTTAAACAGTTGCCTTCTTTATCGAATATATAAACACAGTTTCCAGTCCAATCTGCTACGGCAATGTTCCCTGCCGTATTTACAGCAATTCCACGTGGATCGTGAAGCTCATCTCCTTGAAATATCTTCAAGTTCAACTCACCGACTACAACAAGTTCACGTTCTTTTACTTGCGTAATAAAAGGGCAGTTCGCAAGTTTATCGTCGTTGATCTTCACTTCAATGTTATAGGCGCCCGGCACTTTTGGAGTAAAATTGACCTTGAAATTACCGTTTTCGCTCCCGCTAACAATCAAATTTGAGACGTCTTTAGTAGGTTCAATGAGAACTTCAATTTGATTTTTAAGATCAGGCTGGTTGCTTATCTCTTCTTCAGGTGTTCTGGGGCATAATATCAATTCTGCTGCTACACCAGCCTGAAGAATTTGATCCAGTCCTTCCAGAGTGCATTGACTCACATCAACTTCCTCAATCAGTGCGATTTCGCCCAGTCTCAAGCCCTCCACGGAAGCCGCGGTAAATTTGATGAATGAGGTCTCGTGGTGTTTTGGCATCTCAATGTCACGAAGCTCTTGAAATCTGTGTTTGAGAGTTTCCTTGTTTTGCATGATATCTAAGCTTAAACTTCTCTGTACCAAATTTTGTGTAAACTCAACCGCTTGGATCATTTGTTTGAGCAGTGATTCCGCTTTCTCCTTAGCCGAGTTAATATTCTCGAGTCTCGTCGCTTGTGTTTTGTCCACGGAAGCAATCGCCTCTCGCTCGCGCTCTCGAATCTTTGTGATCATTGTCTCGGCTGATTGCGTGATTCCACGTTTAGGAATTGCGACATTGGTTTCCAGCTTGGAAATGGTTTCCTCAAATTTTCGAATCACATCCTTCAAGGCTGTCTCGTTTTGTCTAGTCGCTGCAGCTTCTGCCATGATATTGCCTTTCTCGTTGTCAGCCGCTTTGTCGAGTAAAATAACTTTGTGGTTTCGGTGGTCTGTGACTATGCAAGCATGACAGACACAGGATTGACAAGAAAGGCAGAAAAATCTTGTGATCTCTCGCTCGTGGTACTGTTCAGAGCAAAAGGGCTGTCGCTACAACAAGGCTTCGTAGTCTTGAGTTTGAAATTCTTTGACGGGCATGACTTTGTGTCCCTCGAATGCTGCCCGCAAAACTTCATGCGCGCTTAAACAGTCGGGGCACATAAATCTTGCGCAATCAAAGCAATAATGAACATCGGAGCTTGTTTTTTTACAGTTACCACAAGTTATGCTACTTCCATCGCCACTCTGTCGAACGGCAAGGAGACTCAACAAACTGTTGTGGAAAAAACTGGTCGGCAAACTGTCGAAACGGGCAGATCGATTTGCGCTTGGCACTCTGGACAACAGAACTTTCCTTGTCTGTTGCTGGCTCTTGCATGATTCTCCAAACACTGACAGCAAAACGTGTGAAGACACGAAATAGTTTTGGGTTGGTTGTAGGTATCGAGACAAATCGAGCATTCAAGATGTTTTTTGAGGTTTTTCAAGAGAGACTCCATGGTAACCGTTTGCCAAAGACTGCTTGTAAAACACACACCTTGTTTACAACAGCGCTTTTGTTTGTGATTCCGATAAAAGCAGATTTGATTTCGTTTACGTCTGAGTATAAGTAACCTTTCTGACCTGAAGCGGAGTTAGCTACAAATGACCAATACTGATTGGTTGTCAATCAGATAAAATGTTTGTTTTGTGGAGCTGTTTTGGCCTGGTTGTTATGTATATCAGGAACCTGAATTGCGTGATGCATGAAAAATGTGGACGCAATCTCGGGTAGGTTTAGGGTGGGTACGTCCCTTCCAGGTCTCCAAGACTTCCTTCAAAATGATGCCCCGTTTTGGTCAGCTGACAAACTGATTTGTGAAACAGATTCTCTGTGAATGATATAATTTAAAATCACTTTAGACCGTTTGAAGTTTTTCTTTATTTGTAATTTTATACCCTTTCAAGGAAACTTTTCGAATATGGATCGATCAATCAATCAATCAATCAATCAATCATTTTATTTAAAAACTCGGTAAAAATTTTCAGTAAGTACAATAGTATATCAATCTGAATACAAATATTACTTTAGTTAAAAACTGCCATGAATTTTTTTCAAGATTGCCGAGTGAGAATCCGATGATTCAAATACGCGATTGATTTGCGTCTTGAATTTCGCAATTGATTTAACCTTTCTGATGTTTTCAGGTAATGAATTCCATAATAAAGCCCGGCTGTAGTTGAAACTACGTTTCAAATAATTAGTACGCGGCCTAGTCTCTTCCGCAGCCGTTATTAGGGTAAGAATTATGCATTACGCGAATTAGTTTAGGTCTCTTTTATTGTCGCTGAAAAGCCCCATCTGAGGAGTGTCAATAAACTATTGTTATATAACTATTGTTACGCAAATCATAGTCTGTGCTTCTTTCGTTCAATAGGTCCTGCAAGTACACTGGAGCTAGAATCTTGGTCAGGATAAAATAAGAAATAAAACGCCTCCCCACGAATCATCGATAAACTCGCGCTACAACCAAAACGGGCAATTTTTTCCATCATTGAAATGGGGGAAGGGGTAGTCTTAATAATTCATTTATTTTGTCCAAGATTGTAGCTCATTTAAGGGATTTAAACATCTTTATTGCTTTTTCTTACGAGAAGGAAGCTCAGTTGAGCCAGTTTCATAATTATTGGTCTTTAAAATTACTCTGGCTGCACAGTTTTGTAATTTTTTGTAAATTGTCACTCAATTGATTACTTAAGCCACTAATCAAAGTGAGGTTGGATTAACGCATTATAAATTAGTACCACGGTAGATTGGGAGATGAGAGGTCCGATACGCCACAGGGCACCTATTGCCAAAAACACCTTTTTACTCATTTCGTTAACATGATTAGACGAGGAAAGCCGATCTTCGATAATCAGACCTAATGATTTAGCATGATTAACTGTGCTGATTAGCTGGTTTGCTGATTTGATGTTTATTTCTTCATAGCTCTCGGCAAGAAGTTTCAGAGCCAACGACCATATAATCAGTTCTAAAACAGGAGTTCCGAGATTACGAGCCCGCTGGGAGGCTCATACTCTTAAGGGTATTTTGGGGGAGTATTTCATTCTCTCCTCCCACCTCCCTCCCGAACCCGGTAGACACTGCAATAACTGGAGGCTCATTAGAATCTAAAGTGATTATGAAGATGAAGATACGTGTGGCTAAAGAAATTAGAACGAGATATTATTCTTTGTTGAACACTTTTGCAGCAATTTTCTTTGGCGTGTGTTTGTGATTCCGAGAAATCGACTGGAGATACCACACAGCCCGTTACAGATATTGTCTGTGATTCCGAGAAAAGCAGATTTAATGTCGTCTGTAAAGCTGACCTATCTGTTCGTGAAGCCAAAATAATTTAAGAACTCTATCACGCAAGACGTTTGTTTGTATGGAAACGTTAATTTTCGCAGGATTTCTTAATATTGTGTTTTCAGCAAGGAATAATTGTCATTAACACTACCCCGCTGTTAAAATTGGTCTTAGTGAATTTTGAAATGTCTTGTGTAGTAAAAGCGTGCGATAGAATGAGTGTTGTGTTGATTATATTGTGAGTAAGATGATGTCACAAGGTGAAGTTCGCGTGAACTAACCGTGTACAACAGCTGATTGTTTTTAAAACACGATACAGCGTGACTGTGATGTTCAAAAACATCACAGTGACGCTATCGTGTTTTCCAACACAAGTTATTTAATATTGTCCTGGTTTTTCCAAGTTTGCGTCCTATAGAACTGTGCAAATTATATTCTGTTTAAATTTCGTGGCACTAAAAACGTTTGTTAGTGAAGAAGATTTATTTTCGCAGGATCTCATAAGTGCGTCTCAAACAAGGAAAATTTACCACGAAAGCTTCCTAGCTGCTAAACTTGGCCTTGCTTGTGTGGAGTGTCTTGCGAGGTAATTGCCCGATAACTTAGAGTTGTGTTGATGATATCGCGAGTAACATGATGACACAAGGTGTCGGGGTTCGTGTGAACCTAAGTACGACAACCGATGGAGTTTTTAAATATCACAGTCAGGTTATCCGGCGTGTTTCCTTAATGTTTGGGTTGTTTCGTTTCTGAATCTTCAGTTTTAAAGTTTATAGAACTAACTGTGTAAATTATATTCTTTTTAGGGCTTTGAGCATTCTTGCCGGTATTTTCAATCAAAAGCCTAGTTCGAAGTACGGGAAACCTGTCACAAGGGCGGGAAAACATGAAACCGCGGACATTGTTTGAGAGATGGTGGTTTTCCTTTTGCACTGAACTCGCCGAAAAAATAAGACTTTCGCGTTCATATTTTCAGTTTAACAGACCTCAGTCAAATTTGAGGCAATTTCTCTTGACTTCGTGGAAATATGTTACAGGTAATGTTAGATTTATCAACTTTTGGAAGAGTGAGAAATATAAGCATCATTCATTTTCATTTCCGAAAACCCTCAAAAGGGGAATAGTTGCATGGAAACTACGACAACCTCAAATAAAAAGATTCACTTATTTCACATGGAATACTAGAGTGTAACAAGATACAACACGACTCTCATCTAGATCATAGTCTCTTTTTACAAGAAAAGGTTCAAATCACCTTACAAAAATGCACATCAAATATAACGACACGAGAAATGATAATAACACAGATCACAATTTTAATTAATCAATCCATCGAACGGTCAATCAATCAAGAAAACTACAGCGGGTGAAAAGGAGTAAATATATGAAAAGGAATACAAAATGAATAATTTAACATTGACAATGAGATCAAAATACTGTGTAATTATTTCTAGCAATATATAAAGGACCTGACTTAAGTTCAAATATTCGTATAATATTAAATCAGTATTTAACTACTTCAAGCATTACTAGCATTCACCAGTAAATTGTTAAAAGTGTTTTGATAATAATTAAAAAAGTCAATGCTTTACAACGAGAACTTAATGAAACAAAACTCAGCAAAAAAGCTACAATAATAAACCACAAATTATAGTCAAATCTAAATAGCGATAAACTAAAACTAACAATGACTAAACGATTTAAGTTAAAATAATTATCCGTCAAAATTTGAAAATATATAATAGAAAAAAACACTAGCAGCATTGCTGGTAGTAACTTATTTAATACGTTGCTGCTAACCGAAGAAAAGGGCAGCTTCGACAGTTTGAAGGTCCCTCCCCGCTCCCCCTTCTCCAAAAGCTGAATTTGTTTCTTATCACAGTAATTACCCATGACGAATGAAACCTTAGGAGAAAATTTTCTTTTTTCTGTTTTTCTTGTTTGTTTGCTTTTTTAAAAACTCTTCCGATCAGTTGAGGCGCAGCGCAAAAAACAGCAGCAGAAAACAATCCGCCGTTTTAAGTGCTGCGCCCAACTGACTGAACGCCTTGAACCCGGAGGCTATTTTTCACAAAAGGAAAGCATTCTATAGATCATCGATGATACAAAAATCTCCGGCATCTGTAATGAGTCATATACAACAATTACACATCCTCTCGCTTAGACAAAGAACTAGAATCGATTTGTCGTCATACAATGCTTTGTCTGTTTGGTTTCGTTATAAGAGCAATATTAGTATTTTTGGGGAAATGCATAAAAGCGAGAGACTAACTAATTTAAAGCCTTATTATTTTGTTTGTTTGTTTGTTGATATCTGTTTAGGCGGGAGACTAGATCAGGGATGAACAAAATTTCCACACAGGCAATTAAGACTGAATGAGTGAAAAGTTGATGCTGTGCTGAAAAAAACCTATGAGAAAAAAAAACGAAAGAAAATTGAGATATCAGTAACTTAAATGAAAATACAGCGAGATGCATCAGCCATTTGTGCTCTTTATATATGACACAGAAAATGTTTCTTTCAATATGTAGGCGCTCAAACTACTCAAATTGGTGAGTAACTCATCTACTTCAATATGTAGACTTTCTCAGCTGCAGCGCTAGTCACGAGAATACGTCCATCTGGAGCTGTTGCTATTCCAATAGGACCTGGTAAATCGGTGATAGTTTTGCCAGTGAAGCGGCCGTCTAAAGAAAACTGCTGAACTCGGTTATTACACTCATCACATACAAGAAGGTTATTGGAGCTGTCTACAAGCATACCTTGCGGAAAGTTAAATTGTCCATCTTGATTCCCTTCTTTTCCAAACTTGTATAAGAAAGTTCCTGACCGATCGAAAACTTTAACACAGCTGTTTCTTGCATCAGCTACAAGAAACATGTTTTTGTAAGGAATGCAGCTTGTCGGATGATTGAGTTTCTCTGGGCCGCTGTCTCCAAACATGGTAATAGTCTCACCCTCTTGTGTCATGACCTGTATCCTATGATTGTCGAGCTCGGTCACAACAATGCGGTGTTGATCATCCAGGCAAACATCAAGAGGCTGGGAAAACTCTCCCTTTCCTTCACCATATTTTCCAAAGGTTTTTACAACAGTTCCTGTCTGGACATCCACTTGTTGTATTCTATGACTCCATTGATCTACAACCAGAATCTCGTTATCATTTAAATATGTAACGCCGCATGGGCTGTCAAATTGTCCAGCATTTCCTCCTTGACTGCTAATTCTTCTTAAACAGTTGCCTTTTTTATCGAATATATAAACACAGTTTCCAGTCCAATCTGTTATAGCAATCTTCCCTGCCGTACTTACAGCAATTCCAGATAGATCGTAAAGCTTATCTCCTTGAAATAGCTTCAAGTTCAACTCACCGACTACAACAAGTTCACGTTCTCTGACTTGCGTAATAAAGGGGCAGTTCGGAAGTTTATCGTCGTTGATCTTCACTTCAATGTTATAGTCGCCCGGCACTTTTGGTGTAAAATTCACCTTAAATTTACCGTTTCCTTTCTCTCTAACAATCACATCTGTGACGTCTTTTGTAGGTTCAATGAGAACTATAATTTGATTTTTAAGATCAGACAGGTTGCTTATCTCTCCTTCAGGTGTTCTGGGGCATAATATCAATTCTGCTGCTACACCAGCCTGAAGAATTTGACTCAGTCCTTCCAGAGTGCATTGACTTGCATCAACTCCCTCGGTTCCGATATCGCCCAGTCTCAAGCCCTCCACGGAAGCCGCGGTAAATTTGATGAATGAGGTCTCGTGGTGTTTTGGCATTTCAATGTCACGAAGCTCTTGAAATCTGTGTTTGAGAGTTTCCTTGTTTTGCATGATATCTAAGCTTAAGCTTCTCTCTACCAGATTTTGTGTAAACTCAACCGCTTGGATCATTTGTTTGAGCAGTGATTCCGCTTTATCCTTAGCCGAGTTAATATTCTCGAGTCTCGTCGCGTGTGTTGTGTCCACGGAAGCAATCGCCTCTCGCTCGTGCTCTCGAATCTTTGTGATCATTGTCTCGGCTGATTGCGAGATTCCACGTTTAGCAATTTCCACATTGGTTTCCAGCTTGGAAATGGTTTCATCAAATTTTCGAATCAGATCCTTCAAGGTTTTCTCGTTTTGTCTAGTCGCTGCAGCTTCTGCCATGATATTGCCTTTCTCGTTGTCAGCCGCTTTGTCGAGTAAAATAACTTTGTGGTTTCGGTGGTCTGTGACTATGCAAGCATGACAGACACAGGATTGACAAGAAAGGCAGAAAAATCTTGTGATCTCTCGCTCGTGGTACTGTTCAGAGCAAAAGGGCTGTCGCTTCAACAAGGCTTCGTAGTCTTGAGTTCGAAATTCTTTGACGGCCATGACTTTGTGTCCCTCGAATGCAGCCCGCATAACTTCATGCGCGCTTAAACAGTCGGGGCACATAAATCTTGCGCAATCAAAACAATAATGAACATCGGAGCTTGTTTTCTTACAGTTGCCACAAGTTATGCTACTTCCATCGCCACTCTGTCGGACAGCAAGGAGACTCAACAAACTGTTGTGGTAAAAACTGGTCGGCAAACTGTCGAAACGATTTCCTTTGGGCAGATCGATTTGCGCTTGGCACTCTGGACAACGGAACTTTCCTTGTCTGTGGCTGGCTCTTGCATGATTCTCCAAACACTGACAGCAAAACGTGTAACGACATGAAATAGTTTTGGGTTGGTTGTAGGTATCGAGACAAATCGAGCATTCAAGATGTTTTTTGAGGTTTTTCAAGAGGGGCTCCATGGTAAACGTTTTCTAAAGTTTGCTGGTGAAACGCACACCCTGTTAGAGCTATTGTTTGTGATTCTGGGAAAAAGAAACTTGTCTTTCATCTATGTGTATCCGACCTTTCTAACCTGAAGCCGAGTTAATTACAAAAGTTCAATGCGGATTGGTACTCAGTCACGTAAAACGCTTTTCTTGTGGAGTGGTTTTGATCTTATGTCAATCAGGAATTGTACGATGCATGTAAAATATGGACTTCTACTCTCGGAGTGGGGTACACAAGTAAGTCTGACGGGGTGGGGTTCTCCATACAAGGTCTCTAAATGTGGCCCGTTTAAAAAGTAAAGAAAAATTGCTTTACAAAATCATCACATCGTAAAAATACGCCAAATGTTATCTTAGAAATGTAATAAATTTCAATAAGCCGTTTCTGAAAAGTTATCACCTTGTGGGTAATATGAGTGACCTAACTAACGTATTTTATTAAGCAAAGTTTTTGCGAATAACTTAAAATCGCTGCTAATAATTTGAAATTTTTTTGCCTTTTATACCCCTTTCTGGGGAACGTTTCGAATATGGATTCCCTGTTATATTTCAGAAGTTCTGATATCTCAACCCCGGCCCGTTGAGAGGCACATACCCGTATAGGTAATTTGGTAGTGCCTGCCCTCCCCCCCCCCCCCCCCAGACAACCCCCACACATCCACAGTTTGCACTTTATTAGCTGGAGGTTTATTAGAATGTAAAGTGTTCATGAAGAGGACGACACGCGTGGCTGAAGACATTAGACCGAGCTAGAATTCTGGGCTGAGTATTTGTGCATGACGTTTCCTGCTCCTAGTTAACGATTTAGAAAATCCGGAACTTTTACACAGTTTTGGTTGGTTTTCAGTGGACCAAACTAAGTTTGTGGAAACTTATTTGGATTTTCTGTATACTGTAAGTCAGTTCCTGCATACTAACGAGTATCTCTTTTGTACAACAGGGAGTGCGGTACAATAAGCTCGCCCGAACATGTTCGCTTTTAGCAAAGAGTCGCATCGCGCTAAAAGCCAACTCATTTCCACAATTTGTCTCTGAAAAGACGCTTTTTTGATTAATTAAAAGTTCAACCCACAGGCAACATTCAATATCTCCTTTGTTTCAAGATGAACCTCCTACACAGACATTGTTTCAGCTCAACACGCGAGAAGAATTTGTAATGAAATTGAAAGAATAATACGACAAATGGCTTCAGGGTGTTTCTTTTTGTGTTTTGATGAACCAAAAAATGCGTCGTATTCTGCAAACGTTTCCAATTGCTGGTTAACTAGACTAAAATAAAAGTGAAAACAAAGTTTTAACTCTTTACCTCCAGGCCGAGAAGGTTCTTCTTGTGCCCTAAAGTTTTCCCTCAGTTGGCGTCAATTTCCTTTGCTCCTCTCCCTCGGGAAAAAAGAGAAACTTCATCCTTGTTTTATAAATACATAGAAATAGAAAAAAAACACCATAACTGATAGAAAGCTAGAAACATCTGCAAAAACAGCGCGAGGTTTACGTTCCCAACACGTTTTATTTTTTTCAGACCCTCCACTCGTTATCTCAGAGCGCGCGCTCTGGTGCAAAGTTTTCTATTTGTTACGACATGCATTTCTTTCTTTGATTACGTCAAAACACCTTTGCTTATTTTTGTCAACATGCGATCAGTAATCGTCTTTTCTCTTTTACTGCTCACTTCCTTTCTACCTATTATCGATACAAGATAATTTTTATTGGATCCCGATGTACAACAAGGACATGCGCTGTAATTTGGAAAAAATATTCGATAACTTCAAACATTTTAAGCTATATTAAGAGATCATCGCAGTTTTGTACTCGACTTAGATAGTTGCGAAAATAACTCCTGAAAAAAAATCAGCCCTAACCAAAACCGGTGCAGTTCTCTTCCAACTGAGCCAACAAACTGACTGAAACCATAAAAAAACTGCATATTTTCCAATAAAGCACATTAAATAATAATGACAGCTTGTTTATACTGTGTGCAGACGGCATGAAACCTTTGCTGAGAAGCGAAGGTTTTCATCCGGGCCGACACGCTGGGGTTTCGTCTGAGCATGACGACTTTGGGGACCATCGTCGAGTTGTGAAAGATGGAGATCCGTGGTGCACCTCTTCGGGAAATCGCTTTGGAGAATTGGGTAAAACTGGAAATAATATTCATATTTTCCTCTTTTAAGGGTACATGGCGGTATCGTTCAAAAAGGTAGCATAGGATTATTGTCGGCTTCGGTCTGGACTACTAATGGAGTTGTTCGGATTACCGTCGTGTAAACCTCGAATTCTGACGGATTAAACTATCACCTGCGATTATAGTTGAATTATAGTTTTGATATAATACATAGTTGCACCATTGCTATCCTCTTGCAACAGTTCAAGATGTTTTATTAGCTCAGTTACTCTTGTCACCCAAAATGTTGGCTAACAGCAAGCTGTTATCAAGCTGTCAGGGTAACGTGACAAAATTTTAAGGGGAGGGGTATAGGGGTGGGCAATCGCTGATGTACTATGGCATGTTGTGTATCAGTTACAAGCTGGGCAGGGAGGAAGCTACATGTATGCTTCTAGTCACTTCACACTACAGAAATTAGAGATAATCCAGATGCCAAGGCTGATAAGCCATTATAAAAATTTGCGGTAAAGTTAGTATTAGGCGGAAGTGTCTCTGATGCTGTTGGAGATTATCCCACTTTCCATCTATCCAAAAGAGACTTGCTGATCTCTATCTAGAATAACGCTAAAGAGTGGACTTCACATTTTGAAATTAAAATTATTAAAATTAATTTGGTTGAATTTGTGAATTCTTATCCTTCAGGCTGAACAAGAACTCCAACAACTTTAACAAGCACAGACAGCAGCCTACCAACAGCAGTCAGAACAACAACAACAACAACAACAACAAATGCAGCAGCCGAGCATATCTGCAGCACAACCTGTAGCCACACAGTTAAATAAATAGTACATATATATCTTAATTGGCCACTCCCCCATGGGGCTTTCCGAGGCCAGTGGAAACAAATGATGAAACAAATAATGCAAATGAACATAACATGGTTAGAAATCCCAACTGCCAGGAGGTAGACCAGTTGGATATTTACAAACGTGGCCGAGGAGTTGAACTAGGGTCTACCGAGAAACAGCTCTAGCTTAGCATACTATTTGGGACAGTCCCTTTCACGCTCGCTGAATAAGAGATGGAGAAATACTCCGCGCCCAGATATTGAACGTTTAGTAAAGACCCGAAACAATAGCCAATACTCAAAAGCGAAACCCAAAACTTAAACAGCAAATCCTAGCCACACAAAACTTAAGACAAAGAGCTATGCAATTGTAAGGGAAGAGGGTATGAATAAAATATCCAAAAGGTGCTAAAGCTAGTCCATGAGTGGTAAAGCAGGATACTGAAAATACTAGGGATAAAGGCAAACGATAAAGGAGAAACAAAAAGGTGCAGAAGAATTTAAACCGCCTTTCAGGCTAGCATGGGAAGAGGAGAAACGACGCAACAGCACGTGCCCAAGGTAATTGCACAATTACAAGAACGTAGGTGCACAAACTAAAAGCAAAACAAGGCGAACATATTACTGAATAGTACAAACCAAGGAAAAAGCGAGTAACAATTACACCGAGCCAAAGGAATAGTATTTCACAAGCCCGGCATTTGCGAGGCAAAGCAACCTCGGAAAAAACATCACTGAAGAACACAAAACATATTTGATGAAGCATGAAACTTAAGGGAGCCGAGGGAATAGCACTGCACCAAGTGCCCGATATTTGTGAGCCAAAGCACGCATACAAAAACATTACTGAATATAACAAAGCGTACAAAGTAAAGGGAGCCGAGGGAATAGCACTGCACAAACGCGACGTTTGTGAGGCAAAGCACGCATACAAGAACATTACTGAATATAACAAAGCGTACAAAGTAAAGGGAGCCGAGGGAATAGCACTGCACAAACGAGACGTTTGTGAGGCAAAGCACGCATACAAAAACCCGCATTACTGAATATAACAAAGCTTCCAAACTAAAGGGAGCCGAGGGAATAGCACTGCACAATCAGATCTTTGTGAGGGAAAACACGCATACAAAAACATCCTTGAATTTTACAGAACCTGCAAACTAGAAGGGAGTCGAGGGAAAGGCGCTGCACAAGCCCAATGTTTGTGAGTCAAAGCACGCATAAAATAATGTGAGTACTGCAACTTCACAGTAAAAGCGTGAAAATACTTAAAGGGCGTACTGCAAGGGAAAACCATGGATAAAATTCAAGCAATTGCGACGGAATAAGGGACTATACTCGCGCAAAAGCAAGTTTGTAAACGACTAAAAGCAACAAGCCACAAGAAAAAGTTATGTTGTACCAGTAAGGGTGCCGGATTTGGTTTCCATAAACTGGACCTGTACGCGTTTAGTTCAGTTGAAGGAATCAGGAACTGTGCAAGCAGCATGGACAAGAACTTGATCATCCGGCATATGATACAACAAGTGAAGTTACGAGGCGAAGGATTCTTCAGTACACGAACTGGGCTGAAATGAGATGCATAGCTCTTATTTATACCCGCTTAATAAGGGACTGGCGCGAATAGTGGTCAGAACGGGACTAGAAAATTAATCCACGACCTCCGGATTTCAAGTCCGGCCAGCGCCCTAACCATTCGGCCACGCGCCCTCCAATAATTTAATAACATGATACCTGTTAAGAAATGTTGTACTTATTATGTTTATACTTTAATTAAAGTGCATCTGGAATGGAATTTTAAATTGCCTAAACCTGAACAAATGCACATTTTGCATTTCACATACTTGGGCAAAAGAAAAAGAAAGAATATTGAGGTAGTTTTAAATAAAATACGAAAAAAAAATTTAAAAAATAAGGCTGTTACTTCATTTGTTTTTCCATGCAAAAATAGATATTCTAGTTAAATAAGAACGAGTGATAAATGTAAAATAGGTTTACAGACATCAGTGAAACACTCAAAAGGGGAAGAGGTTCGTAGAAAAGACATAAATGTACTTTAGTATATAAATGTCTAAATAATCTAGTACCTAAATATTTGAGTGACTATTTCACAAGAAATTATAATGCGCATAGCCACAATACTTGCAGAAAAACAGATTTGCACCTGCCCAAACCCAAACTCAGCCTTGCAAAAGGAACTTTTAGATATTCGGGCTCAGCTTTTTTTAACCTCTTACCCCGGAGCATTCAAAACGCCGAGTCACTTTCTTCTTTCAAAGTTCTAATTGACGTCTACAATTTTTAAATTTTAGACACTAGATTTTTATAAATTATTGCATGCTTGTTTATACTCTATACTTTTAATTATTACTTGTGTTTTTAAATTTATATCCACCCACCTCTAACAGCACAGTCTGATGATCGCTTCGTGCGTGAAACTCGAGTAACTGTCCGTACGGTCTCTATCTTTAATTATGGTATTCCGCTCTGCATGTATTTGCATCGAGCACTTCTACGATAGTAAGAAACCTTTTACATTTTTCTTTATCTTACATTTTTTAAATTTTATCTTGTATTTTTAAATTATCACGATGTCTTGTATTTTTAGTTATTATATTTTTAGTCCAGGGTTCCTCTGGAGATCAGCCTCGTTGCTGAATGGGCCACCCTGGCTAATAAAGTTTACCTTTACCTTTACGTATACGATAATCTCCAGTAAAAAGATTTGCTTATTTTACATGGAATGCTACAGTGTAACAAGATACAACAAGAGACTATCATCTAGATCACAGTCTCTTGATACAGGAAAAGGCTTAAATCATCTTACAAAATTGCACATCAAATATAACAACACAAGACTTTATGATAACAGAAATCACAATTTTAATCAACCATTCAAACGGTATATCAATCAAGAAAATTGGAGCAGGTAAAAAGGAGTGAATGTATGAAAAGGAAAATACAACAAAAAATCAAGTCATTTAAAAATTTACGATGAGATCAAAATAATGAAAAAATTCTTTCTAGCGATATCCAATGGACCCGACTTAAGTTCAAGTATCTGTATTATATTGAATCCGATTAAACTCTTCAAGCTTTACTGGCATTCACCAGTAAACTGTCAAAAACATAATAATAATAATAAAAATCCATTGTTTTATAAAGGAAAAAGTTAAAACTAAACTAAGCAAAAGCTCTACAATAATAAATCACAAATTACAATGAAATCTAAAATTAAACGCTAGTAATGACTAAATGATATAAGTTCAATCCTCCGTATAAGATTTAAAATGATATGAAAAACTAGCAGCATTACTGGCATTCGACAGCAACTTGTTTAATATGTTGCTGATATCCGAGGAAAAAGCAGCTTCGACAGTTTTTCCATTCCCTCCCCCTCCCCTCCCTTCAAACAGCTACGTTTGTCCCCTATAAGACTATTTACACTTGACAAATAAAGCCTAAGGACCAAACTATACTTTTTCTTGTTTGTTTGTTTCCTTGATTTTTTTTTTTTTAAAGCCTCTTCCAGGCATTCAGTTAGTTGGGACACAGCACGAAAAACGGAGAGCGAAAAAAGGATCCGCGGTTTTCTGCGCTGTGGCACCCCAACTGACAAAACGCATAGAAGAGATTATTTTTTTTCTTACAGAGGGAAGCTGTTTAGCCGAAAAATCATCGACAAAACTAAAAAGTCCGTCATCTGTAATGAATTGAAACAATTGTTAAACTTCCTCTTGCTCAGAGAGAGCACATCAATCTGTCGTTCTCTTTCATTGTAATAGCGATATTCGCATTTTTGTGGAAACGCATAAAATGGAGAAATACCCATTTAAATCTCACACCTTAAAACAAGAGAAAGTAAATTTACGGTTTGTTTGTCTCTTTTCTTGTTGTTGTTATTGTTCTTGTTGAAAGCGATCGAAAGATGAGATTAGGAATGAAAAGTTTTTCACCAGACTGGATGAGTGAAAACTTGATGCGTGCTGAAAAATCTTTGAGAAACTATACATGCGAAAGAAAATTGAGATTTTTAAGTGAAAAATACAGCGA
Organism: Orbicella faveolata; assembly: GCF_042242905.1. Lineage (NCBI taxonomy): Eukaryota > Metazoa > Cnidaria > Anthozoa > Scleractinia > Merulinidae > Orbicella > Orbicella faveolata. Next base: position 4,396,395 of record NW_028301555.1, read on the forward strand.
CATGCGTCAGCCAGTCGTGCTATTTATCTCACAGAAACCGCTTCTTTTGTTTATGAAGGCGTTTAAGCTACTCATACTGATGAGTAAATCATCTACTTCAATATGTAAACTTTCTTAGCTGTGCTAGCCACGAGAATACTTTCATCTGGCGCTGTTGCTATTCCAGTAGGATCTGGTAAATCAGTGATGGTTTTGCCTGTGAAGCGACCGTCTAAAGAAAACTGCTGAACTCGGTGATTGTTAATATCACATACAAGAAGATTATTGAAGCTGTCTAAAAGCATACCATACGGCAATTTAAATTGTCCACCTTGATTTCCTTGTTTTCCAAACTTATACAAGAAAGTTCCAGACTGATTGAAAACTTTAATACAGTTATTGCCTCCATCAGCTACAAGAAACATGTTCTTGTAAAAAATGCAGCTTGTTGGATAATTGTAGCCTGCGAGCAGGCTCACACGTTAGAGCACAGACGCGCGCGGCGTAGCCGCGAGTTGTTCAACTCACCGACTACAACAAGTTCACGTTCTTTGACTTGCGTAATAAAAGGGCAGTTCGGAAGTTTATCGTCCTTGATCTTCACTTCAATGTTATAGGCGCCCGGCACTTTTGGTGTAAAATTCACCTTGAATTTACCGTTTCCTTTCTCGCTAACAATCACATTTGGAACGTCTTTTCTAGGTTCAATGAGAACTTCAATTTGATTTTTAAGATCATGCAGGTTGCTTATCTCTCCTTCAGGTGTTCTGGGACATAATATCAATTCTGCTGCTACACCAGCCTGAAGAATTTGATCCAGTCCTTCCACAGTGCATTGACTCGCATCAATTCCCTCGGCTGCGATATCGCCCAGTCTCAAACCCTGCACAGAAGCCGCAGTAAATTTGATGAATGAGGTCTCGTGGTGTTTTGGCATTTCAATGTCACGAAGCTCTTGAAGTCTGTGTTTGAGAGTTTCCTTGTTTTGCATGATATCTAAGCTTAAACTTCTCTGTACCAGATTTTGTGTAAACTCAACCGCTTGGATCATTTGTTTGAGCAGTGATTCCGCTTTCTCCTTAGCCGAGTTGATTTTCTCGAGTCTTGTCGCGTGTGTCGTGTCCACGGATGCAATTGCCTCTCGCTCGCGATCTCGAATCTTTGTAATCATTGTCTCGGCTACTTGCGAGATTCCACGTTTAGCGATTGCGACATTGGTTTCGAGCTCTGAAATGGTTTCATCAAATTTTCGAATCACATCCTTCAAGGCTGTCTCGCTTTGTCTAATCGCTGCAGCTTCTGCCATGATATCGCCTTTCTCGTTGTCAGCCGCTTTGTCGAGTAAAATTACTTCATGGTTTCGGTGGTCTGTGACTATGCAAGCATGACAGACACAGGATTGACAAGGAAGGCAGAAAAATCTTGTGATTTCTCGCTCGTGGTACTGTTCAGAGCAAAAGGGCTGTCCCTTCAACAAGGCTTCGTAGTCTTGAGTTTGAAATTCTTTGACGGCCATGACTTTGTGTCCCTCGAATGCAGCCCGCATAACTTCATGCGCGTTTAAACAGTCGGGGCACATAAATCTTGCGCAATCAAAGCAATAATGAACATCGGAGCTTGTTTTCTTACAGTTGCCACAAGTTATGCTACTTCCATCACCGCTCTGTCGGACAGCAAGAAGACTCAACAAACTGTTGTGGAAAAAACTGGTCGGCAAACTGTCGAAACGATTTCCTTCGGGCAGATCGATTTGCGCTTGACACTCTGGACAACAGAACTTTCCTTGTCTGTGGCTGGCTCTTGCATGATTCTCCAAACACTGACAGCAAAATGTGTGTAGACATGATATAGTTTTGGGTTGGTTGTAGGTATCGAGACAAATCGAGCATTCAAGATGTTTCTTGACGTTTTTCAAGAGGGACTCCATGGTAAACGTTTTCTAAAGTTTGCTGGTGAAACACACACTCAGGTCTATTGTTTTTGATTCTGGGAAAAACAAACTTTTCTTTCATCTATATATATCTGACCTTTCTAACCAGAAGCCGAGTTAATTACAAAAGTTTAATACGGATTGGTACTCAGTCACGTAAAACGCTTTTCTTGTGGAGTTGTTTTGATCTTATGCAATCAGGAATTGTACGATGCATGTAAAATATGGACACATTCCCGGAGTGGGGCACACGAGTAAGTCTGAAGGGGTCGGGTTCTCCATTTCAGGTCTCTAAAAGAAAGAAATGCACGCCGCAACAAATAGAAAACTTTTGCACGAAAGTGCGCGCTCTGAGATAACGGGTGGAGGGTGTGAGAAAAGGAAAACGTGAAAAAATTGCTTTACAAAATCATCACATCGTAAAAATACGCCAAATGTTAGCTTAGAAATTTAATAAATTTTGATAAGCCGTTTCTGAAAAGTTATTACCTTGTTCGTAATACGAGTGACCTAACCAACGTATTTTGTTATGAAAGTTTCTGCGAATAACTTAAAATCGCTGCTGATAATTTGAAATGTTTTTGTCTTCGGAGTCTTATACCCCTTTCTGGGGAACGTTTCGAATATAGATACCCCGTTATATTTCAGAATTTCTGATATCCCAACCCGGCCCATTGAGAGGCACATACCCCTATAGGTAATTTGCTAGTGCCCCCACCCCCCACCCCCCCCCCCCCCTCTCCGCCCCACATCCACAGTATGCACTTTATCAGCTGGAGGTTTATTAGAATGTAAAGTGTTCATGAAGAGAACGACACGCGTGACTGAAGACACTAGAACGCGCTAGAATTCTCGGATGAGTATTTGTGAAGCAAGTTTCCGTGCTACTAGTTAACAATTTAGAAAATCCTGATCTTTTCAACAGTTGTAGTTGGTTTTCAATAGACCAAGCTAAGTTTGTGCGCACTTATTTGGATTTCCTGTATGCTGTAAGTCAGTTCCTGCGTGCTAGCGAGTATTTCTTTTGTACAACAGGGAGGGAGGTACAATAAGCTCGCCCGAGCATGTTTGCTTCTAGCAAAGAGTCGCATCGCGCTAAAAGCCAAGTCATTTCCATAATTTGTCTTTGAAAAGACCCATTTTTGATTAATTAAAAGTTCTACCCACAGGCAACGCTCAATCTCTCCTTTGTTTCAAGATGAACCTCCTACACAGACATTGTTTCAGCTCAACACGCGAGAAGAATTGGTAATGAGATTGAAAGAATAATACGACAGATGGCTTCAGGGTGTTTCTTTTTGTGTTTTGATGAACAAAAAATGCGTCATTTCCTGCAAACGTTTCCAATTGCTGGTTAATTAGACTAAAATAAAAGTGAGAACAAGATTTTAACTCTTTACCTCTAGAACCGAGAAGGTTCTTGTTTCACCCTAAAGTTTTCCCCCACTTGGCGTCAATTTCCTTTGCTCCTCTCCCTTCAGAAAAAAGAAAAAGAAAAAGAAAAAAATAAACATTTCATCCTTGTTTTATACATACATACAAGGAGAAAAAAATATTAATTATGTAAAATTAGAATCATTTGTAAAAACAGCGCGTTCCCAACACGTTTTCCTTTTCTCACACCCTCCACCCGTTATCTCAGGGCGCGCACTTTCGTGCAAAAGTTTTCTATTTGTTGCGGCATGCATTTCTTTCTTTCATTACTTCAAAACACCTTTGCTTATTTTTGTCAACATGCGATTGGTAATCGTCTTTTCTCTTTCACTGTTCACTTCCTTTCTACCCATTATCGATGCAAGATATTGGATCCCGATGTACAAGAAGGACACACCCTGTAAGTTGGAAAAATATTCGATAATTTAAAACATTTTAAGACATATTAAAAAATCATCGCAATTTTGTACTCAACTTAGATAGTTTCGAAAATAACTCCGGAAAAAAATTCAGGCCTAGCCAAAACCGGTGTAGTACTCTTCCAACTGAGCAAACAAACTAACTGAAAGCATGAAGAAACTGCATATTTTCCAATAAAGCACATTAAACAACAATGATAGCTTGTTTATACTGTGTCCAGACGGCATGAAACCTTTGCTAAGAAGCGAAGGTTTTCGTCCGGGCCGACACGATGGGGTTTCGTCTGAGCACGACAAATACGGAGACCGACACCGAGTTGTGAAAGATGGAGATCCGTGCTGCACCTCTTCGGGAAATCGCTTTGGAGAATTGGGTAAAACTGGAAATAATATTCATATTTTCCTCCTGTTAAGGGTGCATGGCGGTATCGTTCAAAAAGGTAGCATAAGATTATTGTCGGCTTCGGTCTGGACTACTAATGAAGTAGTTCGGCTTACCGTCGTGTAAACCTCGAATTCTCACAGATTAAACTAAGACCTGCGATTATAGTTGAATTATAGTTTTGATATAATACATAGCTGCACCATTGCTATCCTCTTGCAACAGTTCAAGATGTTTTATCAGCTCAGTTACTCTTGTCACCCAAAATGTTGCTAACAGCAAGCTGTTATCAAGCTGTCAGGGTAACGTGACAAAATTTGAAGGGTAGGGGGATGGGTGTGGACAATCGGTGATGCACTATGACATGTTGTGTATCAGTTACAAGCTGAGCAGGGAGGAAGCTACATGTATGCTTCTAGTCGCTTCACACTACAGAAATTAGAAATATAATCTAGATTCCAAGGCTGACAAGCCATTATAAAAGTTTGCGGTAAAGTCAGTATCAAACGGAAGTGTCTCTGATGCTGTTGGAGATTATCCCACTTTCCATCTATCCAAAAGAGACTTGCTGATCCCTATCTAGAATAACGCTAAAGAGTGGACTTCACATTTTGAAATTAAAATTATTAAAATTAATTTGGTTGAATTTGTGAATTCTTATCCTTCAGGCTGAACAAGAACTCCAACAACTCCAACAGCACAGACAGCAGCCTACCAACAGCAGTCACAACAACAACAACAACAACAAATGCAGCAGCCGAGCACATCTGCTGCACAACCTGTAGCCACACAGTTAAATAAATAGTACATACATATCTTAATTGGTCACTCCCCCATGGGGCTTTCCAGGGCCAGTGGAAACAAATGATGAAACAAATAATGCAAATGAACATAACATGGTTAGAAATCCCAACTGGCAGGAGGTAGACCAGTTGGATATTTACAAACGTGGCTGAGGTGTTGAACTAGGGTCTACCAAGAAACAACTCTAGCTTAGCATGCTATTCGCGACAGTCCCTTTCACGCTCACTAAATAAGAGACGGAGAAATGCGACAGCGCTTAAGTGAGTTGGAAGTGTAAAAGGATAGAGAAACAGACGGACGGGAAACGAGAAGCGCGGTAGCGTGGAGAAGTAAGTGAGAAAGAGAGGCAACATGTTGCAGCTGCCAACAGCCGTAGGATTCCTAGCCACCCAAAACTTAAGACAAAGAGCTATGCAATTGTAAGGGACGAGGGTGTTAATAAAATATCCAAAAGCTGCTAGTACTTGAGTGGTAAAACAGGATACTGAAAATACTAGGGATAAAGGCAAACGAGAAGGTAGAAACAAAAAGGTGCAGAAGAATTTAAACCCACCCAAGGGATGGCAGCCAGAGCGTCAGTAATTCGATTAGGGCATTAGACAGCCTTTCAGGCTAGCATGGGAAGAGGGGAAACGATGCAACAGCACGTGCCCAAGGTAACTGCACAAGTTACAAGAACGTAGGTGTACAAAGTAAAAGCAAAACAAGGCGGACATATTACTGAACAGTACAAACAAAGAAAAAAAGCGTGTAACAATTACACCGAGCCAAAGGAATAGTACTGCACAAGCCCGGCATTAGCGAGGCAAAGCAATCTCGGGAAAAAAAAAACATCACTGAAGAGCACAAAACATAATAAGGTGTGCAACTGAAGGGAGCCGAGGAAATAGAACTGCACCAAGTACCCGATGTTTGTGAGGCAAAGCACGCATACAAAACCATCACTGAATATAACAAAGCTTACAAACTAAAGGGAGCCGAGGGAATAGCACTGCACAAACCAGATGTTTGTGAGGTAAAGCACGCATACAAACACATCCTTGACTTTTACAGAACCTGCAAACTAGAAGGGAGTCGAGGGAAAGGCACTGCACAAGCCCAATGTTTGTGAGGCAAAGCACGCATAAAATAATAAACAGTACTGCAACTTCACAGTAAAAGCGTGAAAATACTTAAAGGGCGTGCGGCACGGGAGAACCATGGATAAAATTCAGGCAATTGCAACGGAATAAGGGACACTACTTGCGCAAAAACAAGTTCGTAAACGACTAAAAGCAACAAGCCATAAGAGAAAGTTATGTTGTACCAGTAAGGGTGCCGGATTTGATTTCCATATACTGGACCTGTACGCGTTTAGTTCAGTTGAAGGAATCAGGAACTGTGCAAGCAACATGGACAAGAACTTGATCATCCGGCATAGGGTACAACACATGGAGTTACGAGGCGTAGGTTTCTTCAGTACACGAGCTGGGCTGAAATGAGATGCAGAGCTCTTATCTATACCCACTTAATAAGGGACTTGCGCGAATAGTGGTCAGAGCGGGACTTGAAAATTAACCCGCGACCTTCGGATTTCAAGTCCGGCGCCCTAACCACTCGGTCACGCGCCCTCCTGTAATTTGATAACATGATATACCTGTTGTGAAATGTTGGTACTATATATTATGTTTATACTTTAATTAAGGTGCATCTGGAATGGAATTTTAAGTTGCAGAAAAACAAATACACATTTCGCATTTCACATAATTGGTCAAAAAAAAAAAGAATGTTGAAGTAGTTTTCAAGCCATAAAGTTTGTCACAATACTACTTGTCGAAAGGAAAAACATTTCCCAACCAAGCGATCATTCAAACTGATGTGAAAAACAGACATTCCACAAGGTGTGCTTGTATGCCACAACGGATAAATTCAGCGTAGTCATGTTCTCTATTCCATTTTTTATTTGTTTTACTGAGAAAGAACCACAATAATTATTCAGCAATATTCTTGTGGTTTTCTAACTTTATAATGATGTATGGTTAGGTCTGATCAACTGACTGACTGGCTGACTGATTGACAGACCGACTGACTCAGTGACTGACTGACTGACTGACTGACTGACTGACTGACCGATGGACGGATGGACGGATGGACGGATGGACGGATGGACGGATGGACGGATGGACGGATGGACGGATGGACGGATGGACGGATGGACGGATGGACGGATGGACGGATGGACGGATGGACGGATGGACGGATGGACGGATGGACGGATGGACGGATGGACGGATGGACGGATGGACGGATGGACGGATGGACGGATGGACGGATGGACGGATGGACGGATGGACGGATGGACGGATGGACGGATGGACGGATGGACGGATGGACGGATGGACGGATGGACGGATGGACGGATGGACGGATGGACGGATGGACGGATGGACGGATGGACGGATGGACGGATGGACGGATGGACGGATGGACGGATGGACGGATGGACGGATGGACGGATGGACGGATGGACGGATGGACGGATGGACGGATGGACGGATGGACGGATGGACGGATGGACGGATGGACGGATGGACGGATGGACGGATGGACGGATGGACGGATGGACGGATGGACGGATGGACGGATGGACGGATGGACGGATGGACGGATGGACGGATGGACGGATGGACGGATGGACGGATGGACGGATGGACGGATGGACGGATGGACGGACGGACTGACCAAACAATATGCCGGATGGAAAGATATTCACATGAACTAACACCTATAAAGTATGAAGTCATTACTGTATCGTAATATATCTATAATAAACAATAAACAACAAGTACATTGTAGTACACAATGGCGTGACTGTTGGTTAATTTCTATGGGCTTGCAAATCCAACTACAATCACGGACAAAAGTAGCTGACACTCCCTGTAAACAAACCTTCTCTCTTCAAATGCAGTTTTTCCTCCCTACAGCTGTACACTCCTCATGTGGGAAGCGTGGTGGCCTCATGGTTAGTGCGCTCGTCTCCGGATCGAGCGGTCCGCTCGATCCGGAGACGATTGTTTTTTTCGAGCAAAAAGGGATATTCTAGTTAAACAAGAACGAGTGATAAATGTAAAATACAATGAAACCTCCATTAAGCGGACACCTTCGGGACCTTCCCAAGTGTCCGCTTAATAGAGGGTGTCCGCTTGATAGAGGTTTGTAAAAATAGCGCAATGTTTGTTAACGATTAACATTCAACGGTTACTCTATACTGTGATAAAGTTCCATTTTGTTGAGGAAGTTATCCCGAGTTCAAGTTCGATACTTTTCATTACCAATTGTAATTTGTTTTTTAAATGCAAAAATATATTTAACAGCAAAACAGCAACGATAATACGCGCAGTACATGAACTCTTTGTCAATTCAGTTCGGTGTTTGCTTAATAGAGGTTTTTAACAATAGAAACTAGCCAAATACAATAGCCTCCAATAAAAAAAAACCGCTACAACATTACGCAAGGTACAACATTACGCAAATCATAGTCTGTACTTTGTTCGTTGAATAGGTCCTGGAAGTCACCGGAGCTAACTCACTCAGGGATTTAAACATAATTATGGCTTTTTGCTTCGTTCTGCGTATTGCTAGTTTGTCCCATTTAAGTATTTCGAGGAGGAAGCATGAGCCAGTGTCATTATATTATTTGCTATTAAAATGACTCTGTCTGAACGGTTTTGTAACTTTGGTAGCTTGTCACTCAATTGATTACTAAGCCACCCCAGACGGGGCTACAGAAATCAAAGTGAGGTTAGATTAAGACGTTCTAAATTAGTACCGCGGTAGATTGGGAGATGAGGAGCCTGACACGCCTTAGTGCACCTATTGCCGAAAATACCTCTTTACTCACTTCGTTAACATGATTAGACCAGGAAAGCCGATCATCGATAATCGGACCTAATGATTTTGCGTGATTAATTCTGCTGATTAGGTGGTTTCCAAATTTGATGTTTATTTCGTCATAGCTGTCGCCAAGAAGTTTCTGGCGAGAGCCAACGACCATAAACTCAGTTCTAAAACAGGAGTTCCAAGATTAAGAACCCATTCGGAGGCCAATACTCTTCGAGGCTTTTTGGGGAAGCATATCTCCCCCCCCCCCCCCCCCCTCTCCCCCTAGACCGGCAGACACAGCAATAACTGGGGGTTTATTAGAATCTAAAGTCATTATGAAAATGAAGATACGTGTGGCTAAAGAAATTAGAATGAGACATTATTCTTTGTTGAACACTTTTGTAGCAATTTTCATTGGCGTATATTTGTGATTCCGAGAAATCGACTGGAGATACCACAAACCCTGTTACAGCTATTGTCTGTGATTCCGAGAAAGGCAGATTTAATGTCGTCTGTAAACTATGACCTTTCTGTTGCTGAAGCCAAATTAATTTAAGAACTGTATCACGCAAGACATTTGTTTATACGGGAATGTTAATTTCCGCAGGGTTTATTAATATTGTGACTTAAGCAAGGAATAGTTGTTATTAAAACTACCCCGTTGTTAAAATTGGTCGTACTTGTTTTGAGTAGTAAACGCGTGCGATAGCGTGAGTATTGTGTTGATGATATCGTGAGTAAGGTGATGACACAAGGTGAGTTCGCGCTAACTGACACAATACAACAGCTGATCGTGTTTTTTAACATCACAGTCACGCTACAGTGTTTTCTAACACAGGTAACTTAATATTGTCCTGGTTTTTCCCATTGCAACTCTTGTAGAACTGTGCAAATTCTATTCTATTCCAATTTCGTAGCATTTTTGTATCACGCAAGACGTTTGTTAGTGAAGAAGATTGATTTTCGCAGGATTTCATAATTGCGTCTCAAACAAAGAATATTTACCACGAAAGCTTCATAGCTGCTAAACTTGGCCTTGACTGTATGGAGTGCCTTGCGAGGTAATTGCCCGATAGCTGAGAGTTTTGTTGATAATATCGTGAGTAACATGATGACACAAGGTAAGTTCGCGTGAAGCTAAGTACAACAACCGATTGGGTTTTTAAACATCACAATCACACTATCGTGTTACCTTACTGTTTTTGTAGTTCAGTTTCTGAGTATTCGATTTCTCAGCTTATAGAACTAACTGTGTAAATTATATTCTATTTATAGCTCTGAGTATTGTTGCCGGTATTTTCAATTATAAGCGAATTCAAGGTACGGGAGACCCGTTACAAGGGCGGGGAAAAAATGAAGCCGCGGACATTGTTTGGGAGATGGTGGTTTTCGTTTTGCACTAAACTGGCTGAAAAAAATAAGACTTTCGCGTTCATTTTTTTTTTCCCAAGCAAAAAATGGATATTCTTCTTAAACAAGTTTGAGAAATAGGTGTAAAACAGTTTAACAGACATCAATCAAATTTTAGTCAATTCCTCTTGACTCAATGGAAATATATTACAGGTAATGTTAGACTATCACGTTTTGGAACAGTGAGATAAATTAAGCATCATTCATTTTCATTACCGCAAACACTCAAAAGGGGAACAGGTTCATGGAAACTGTGATAACCTCAAATAAAAAGATTCACTTATTTCACATGGAATACTACAGTGTAACAAGATACAACAAGACTCTATCATCTAGATCATAGTCTCTTTTTACAGGAAAAGGTTCAAATCATCTTACAAAACTGCACATCAACTATAACAACACGAGAAATTATGATAACACAGATCACAATTTTTAATTAATCAATCGATTAAACGGTCAGTCAATCAAGAAAATTACAGCGGGTAAAAAGGAGTAAATGTATGAAAAGGAAAATACAAAACGAATCATTTAACATTTACAATGAGATCAAAATACTGAGAAATTATTTCTAGCAATATACAAAGGACCTGACTTACTGGTTCAAATATCCGTATAATATTCAATCAATATTTAACTACTTTAATACAAGCATTCACCAGTAAATTGTCAAAAGCGTTTTGATAATAATAAAAACCGTCAACACTTCATAACGAGAAATATTAAAACAAAACTAAGCAAAAGAGCTAAAATAATAAATCACAAATTACAGTCAAATCTAAATAGCAATAAACTAAAACTAACAATGACTAAATGATTTAAGTTAAAATAATTATCCGTCAAAATTTGAAAATATATAAAAACACTAGCAGCATTGCTGGTAGTAACTTGTTTAATACGTTGCTGATAACCGAAGGAAGGGGCAGCTTCGACGGTCTGAAGGCCCCTTCCTTCTCACCCCAAAGCTGAGTTTTTTCCCTATGACAGTATTTACATATGACAAATGATACCTTAGGAACAAATTGTACTTTTTTGTTTTTCTTGTTTTCTTCTTTTTTGAAAGACTCTTCCGGTCAGTTGGGGCGCAGCGCAAAAAACAGCAGCAGAAAACAATCCGCCGTTTTAAGTGCTGCGCCCAACTGACTGAACGCCTTGAACCTCGAGGCTAGGTTTTACAAAAGGAAAGTATTTTACCGAAGAATCATCGATAATACAAAAAACTTCGTCATCTGTAATGAATTATATACAACAATGACACTTCATCTTGCTTAGAGAAGGCATTAGAATCAATCGGTCGTCATCATGTACAATGCTTTGTCTGTTGGGTTTCGTTGTAAGAGCAATATTAATATTTTTGTGGAAATGCATAAAAGCGAGAGAAATACCAATTTAAATCCTTATTGTTTTGTTTGTTTGTTTGTTTCTTATTTTGTTTTTAACAGCGAGATATGAGGTCAGGAATGAAGAAAATTTTCAGGCAGGCAAGCCTCAGTGGATAACGAAAAAAAAATCTATGAGAAACGATACGAAAGAAAATTGAGATATCAGTAGCTTAAATGAAATTACAGCGAGATGCATCAGCCATTTGTGCTCTTTATATATGACACATAAAACGTTTCTTTCAATATGTAGGTGTTCAAACTACTCAAATTGGTGAGTAAATCATTTACTTCAATATGTATACTTTGCTAGCTGCGCTAGTCACGAGAATACGTCCATCTGGCGCTGTTGCTATTCGACGAGGACACCGTAAATAAGTGATAGTTTTGCCTGTGAAGCGACCGTCTAAAGAAAACTGCTGAACTCGGTTATTGCCAGAATCACATACAAGAAGATTATTGGAGCTGTCTACAAGCATACCTTGCGGAAAGTTAAATTGTCCATCTTGATTCCCTTCTTTACCAAACTTGTATAAGAAAGGTCCTGACTGATTGAAAACTTTAATACAGCTATTGCCTCTATCAGCTACAAGAAACATGTTTTTGTAAGGAATGCAGCTTGTTGGATGATTGAGTTTCTCTGGGCCGCTGTCTCCAAACATGGTAATAGTCTCACCCTCTTGTGTCATGACCTGTATCCTATTATTGCCGCACTCGGTTACAACAATGCAGTGTTGTTCATCCAGGCAAACATCAACCGGGTTGGAAAACTCTCCCTTTGCTTTACCACCTTTCCCAAAGGTTTTTACAACAGTTCCTGTCTGGACATCTACTTGTTGTATTCTATGATTCCCTTGATCTGCAATCAGAATCTCGTTATCATTTAAATATGTAACGCCGTGTGGGTGGTCAAATTGTCCGGCATTTCCTCCTTGGCTGCCAATTCTTCTTAAACAGTTGCCTTCTTTATCGAATATATAAATACAGTGTCCTTTGTAATCTGATATAGCAATGTTCCCTGTCGTATTTACAGCAATTCCACATAGATTGCGAAGCTCATCTCCTTGAAATAGCTTCAAGTTCAACTCACCGACTACAGCAAGTTCACGTTCTTTGACTTGCGTAATAAAAGGGCACTTAGGAAGTTTATCGTCGTTGATCTTCACTTCAATGTTATAGGCGCCCGGCACTTTTGGTGAAAAATTCACCTTGAAATTACCGTTTTCGCTCCCGCTAACAATCAAATTTGAGACCTCTTTAGTAGGTTCAATGAGAACTTCAATTTGATTTTTAAGATCAGACTGGTTGCTTATCTCTCCTTCAGGTGTTCTGGGGCATAATATTAATTCTGCTGCTACACCAGCCTGAAGAATTTGATCCAGTCCTTCCAGAGTGCATCGACTTGCATCAACTCCCTCGGTTGCGATATCGCCCAGTCTCAAACCCTCCACGGAACCCGCGGTATATTTGATGAATGAGGTCTCGTGGTGTTTTGGCATCTCAATGTCACGAAGCTCTTGAAATCTGTGTTTGAGAGTTTCCTTGTTTTGCATGATATCTAAGCTTAAACTTCTCTGTACCAAATTTTGTGTAAACTCAACGGCTTGGATCATTTGTTTGAGCAGTGATTCCGCTTTCTCCTTAGCCGAGTTAATTTTCTCGAGTCTCGTCGCTTGTGTTTTGTCCACGGAAGCAATCGCCTCTCGCTCGCGCTCTCGAATCTTTCTGATCATTGTCTCGGCTGATTGCGTGATTCCACGTTTAGCGATTGCGACATTGGTTTCGAGCTTAGAAATGGTTTCATCAAATTTTCGAATCACATCTTTCAAGGCTGTCTCGTTTTGTCTAGTCGCTGCAGCTTCTGCCATGATATTGCCCTTCTCGTTGTCAGCCGCTTTGTCAAGTAAAATTACTTCATGGTTTCGGTGGTCTGTGACTATGCAAGCATGACAGACACAGGATTGACAAGAAAGGCAGAAAAATCTTGTGATTTCTCGCTCGTGGTACTGTTCAGAGCAAAATGGTTGTCGCTTCAACAAGGCTTCGTAGTCTTGAGTTGTAAATTCTTTGACGGCCATGACTTTGTGTCCCTCGAATGCAGCCCGCATAACTTCATGCGCGCTTAAACAGTCGGGGCACATAAATCTTGCGCAATCAAAGCAATAATGAACATCGGAGCTTGTTTTCTTACAGTTGCCACAAGTTATGCTACTTCCATCACCACTCTGTCGAACGGCAAGGAGACTCAACAAACTGTTGTGGAAAAAACTGGTCGGCAAAGTGTCGAAACGATTTCCATCGGGCAGATCGATTTGCGCTTGGCACTCGGGACAACGGAACTTTCCTTGTCTGTGGCTGGCTCTTGCATGATTCTCCAAACACTGACAGCAAAACGTGTGAAGACATGAAATAGTTTTGGGTTGGTTGTAGGTATCGAGACAAATCGAGCATTCAAGATGTTTTTTGAGGTTTTTCAAGAGGGCCTCCATGGTAAACGTTTGCCAAAGACTGCTTGTGAAACACACACCTTGTTTACAATAGCGCTTTTGTTTGTGATTCCGAGAAAAGCAGATTTGATTTCGTCTACGTCTGAGAATAACTAACCTTTTTAACCTGAAGCGGAGTTAGCTACAAATGACCAATACTGATTGGTTCTGGTTGTTATGTACATCAGGAACCTGAATTGCGCAATGCATGAAAAATGTGGACGCAATCTCGGGTAGGTTTAGGGTGGGTACGTCCCTTCCACGTTTTGGTCAGCTAACAAACTGATTTGTGAAACAGATTCTCTGTGAATAATATAATTTAAAATCACTTCTGATCATTTAAAGTTTTTCTTTATTTGTAATTTTATACCCTTTCTAGGAAACTTTTCGAATATGGATCGATCGATCAATCAATCAATCATTTTATTTAAAAACTCGGTAAAAATTTTCAGTAAGTACAATAGTATATCAATCTGAATACAAATATTACTTTAATTAAAAACTACTATATATATTGTTTTTCAAGATTGCCGAGTGAGAATCCGATGATTCAAATACGCGATTGATTTGCGTCTTGAATTTCGCAATTGATTTAACCTTTCTGATGTTTTCAGGTAATGAATTCCATAATAAAGCACCGCTGTAGCTGAAACAACGTTTCAAATAATTAGCACGCGGCCTAGTCTCTTCCGCAGCCGTTATTAGGGTCGTCACGCAACGCTTCTCTGGCCAATGTCAATTTACCGAATTAAGAATTATGCATTACGCGAATTTAGTTTAGGTCTCTTTTATTGTCGCTGAAAAGCCCCATCTGGGGAGTGTCAATAAACTATTGTTATATAACTATTGTTACGCAAATCATAGTCTGTGCTTCTTTCGTTCAATAGGTTCTGCAAGTACACTGGAGCTAGAATCTTGGACAGGATAAAATAAGAAATAAAACAACGCCTCCCCACGAATCATCGATAAACTCGCGCTACAACCAAAACGGGCAATTTTTTCAATCATTGAAATGGGGCGAGGGGTGGTCTTATAATAATTCATTTATTTTGTCCAAGATTGTAGCTCATTTAAGGGATTTAAACATCTTTATTGCTTTTTCTTACGAGAAGGAAGCTTGGGCCAGTTTCATAATTATTGGTCTTTAAAATTACTCGAGCTGCACAGTTTTGTAATTTTTTGTAGTTTGTCACTCAATTGATTACTTAAGCCAGTAATCAAAGTGAGGTCGGAATAAGGCATTATAAATTAGCACCACGATAGACTGGGAGATGAGAGGTCCGATACGCCACAGGGCACCTATTGCCGAAAATACGTTTTTACTCATTTCGTTAACATGATTACACCAGGAAAGCCGATCTTCGATAATCAGACCTAATGATTAGGCATGATCAACTGTGCTGATTAGCTGGTTTGCTAATTTGATGTTTATTTCTTCATAGCTCTCGGCAAGAAGTTTCTGGCCAGAGCCAACGACCATATAATCAGTTCTAAAACAGGAGTTCTGAGAACCCATTGGGAGGCTCATACTCTTAAGGGTTTTTGGGGGGAGTATTTCATTCTCCCCTCCCACCTCCCACCTCCCCCCCGAACCCGGTAGACACTGCAATAACTGGAGGTTTATTAGAATCTAAAGCGATCATGAAGATGAAGATACGTGTGGCTAAAGAAATTAGAATGAGACATTATTCTTTGTTGAACACTTTTGCAGCAATTTTCTTTGGCGTGTGTTTGTGATTCCGAGAAATCGACTGGAGATACCACACACGCTGTTACAGCTATTGTCTGTGACTCCGAGAAAAGCAAATTTAATGTTGTCTGTAAAGCTGACCTTTCCGTTGCTGAAACCAGAATAATCTAAGAACTGTATCACGCAAGACGTTTGTTTGTACGGGAATGTTAATTTCAGCAGGATATTGGGACTTAAGCAAGGAATACATGTAGTTGTCATTGAAACTACCCCCGCTATTAAAATTGGTCTTTCTTGTTTTGAATAGTGCACGCGTGCGATAGTGTGAGTATTGAGTTGATGATATCGCGAGTAAGATGATGACACAAGGTGAGTTAGCGTGAACTAACACTGTACATCACAGTCACGCTGTTGTGTTTTCTGACACAGGTGACTTATTACTGTCCTGGTTTTTACCATTGTGCGTCCTATGGAACTGTGCAAATTGTATACTATTTATCAGGTTTCGTAGCATTGTTGTCTCCCGCAAGACGTTTGTTAGTGAAGAAGATTTATTTTCCCAGGATTTCGTAACTGCTTATTAAACAACGAATATTTATTACGAAAGCATCCTTGCTGCTAAACTTGGCCTTGACTGTATTGAGTGTCTTGCAAGGTGATAGTAAATTGGCCGATAACTGAGAGTTGTGTTGATGATATCGTGAGTAACATTAGTAACATGATGACACAAGGTGCGTTCGCGTGACGCCAGGTACAACGTTGACAACTGATTGGGTTTTTAAACATCACCGTCACGCTATCGTGTTTCCTAACTGTTTGAGTTGTTTGGTTTCTGCGTCTTCGATTTCTCAGCTTACAGAACTAGCTGTGTAAATTGTTTTCTATTTATAGCTCTGAGCATTCTTGCCGGTATTTTTAATCATTAGCGAATGCAAGGGACGGGAAACCTGTTACGAGGACGGGAAAACATGAAGCCGCGGACAGTGTTTGGGAGATGGTGGTTTGGTTTTGCACTAAACTGGCTGAAAAAATAAGACTTTCGAGTTCATTTTTTTTTTCCGAGCAAAAATGGATATTCTACTTAAACAAGTTTGAAAAATAAGTGTAAAACAGTTTAACATACATAAGTCAAATTTGAGGCAATTTCTCTTGACTCCGTGGAAATATGCTACAGATAACGTTAGATTTATCAAGTTTTGAAAGAGTGAGATAAATTAAGCATCATTCATTTTCATTTCCGAAAACACTCAAAAGGGAAATAGGTTCAGGGAAACTACGATAACCTCAAATAAAAAGATTCACTTATTTCACACGGAATACTACAGTTTGACAAGATACAACAACGCTCTATCATCTAGATCACTGTCTCTTTTTACAAGAAAAGGTTCAAATCATCTTACAAAACTTAACATCAAATATAAGAACACGAGAAATTATGATAACGTAGGTCACAATTTTAATTAATCAATCCATCGAACGGTCAATCAATCAAGAAAATTACAGCGGGTAAAAGGAGTAAATGTATGAAAAGGAGAATACAAAACGAGTCATTTAACATTTACAATGAGATCAAAATACTGAGAAATTATTCCTAGCAATATACAAAGGACCTGACTTAAGTTCAAATATCCGTATAATATTCAATCAATATTTAACTACTTCGAACATTACTGGCATTCACCAGTAAATTATCAAAAGCGTTTTGATAATAAAAAAAACCGTCAACGCTTTTTAACGAGAAATATTAAAACAACACTAAGCAAAAGAGCTACAATAATAAATCACAAATTACAGTCAAATCTAAATAGCGATAAACTAAAACTAACAATGACTAAATGATTTAAGTTAAAATAATTATCCGTCAAAATTTGAAAATATACAAAAAACACTAGCAGCATTGCTGGTAGTACCTTGTTTAATACGTTGCTGATAACCGAAGGAAAGGGCAGCTTCGACAGTTTGAAGGCCCCTCCTTCCTCACCCTAAAGCTGAGTTTTTTCGCTATGACACATGACAAATGAAACCTTAGGAGCAAATTGTACTTTTTTGTTTTTCTTGTTTGTTTGCTTTTTTAAAGACTCTTTCGGTCAGTTGTGATGCCGCGCAAAAAACAACCAGCAAGAAAACGATCCGCCGTTTTAAGTGCTGCGCCTAACTGACTGAATGCCTTGAACCTCGAGGCTAGGTTTTACAAAAGGAAAGCATTTTACTGAAGGATCATCGATGATACAAAAACCTCCGGCATCTGTAATGAATTCCCGGTAAATACAGCAATTACACTTCATCTTGCTTAGAGAAAGCATTAGAATCAACCTGTCGTCATACAACACTTTGTCTGTTGGGTTTCTGTTGGTTTTTTTGTAATAACAATATTAGTTTTTTTGTGGAAACCCATAAAAGCGAGAGAAATACCAATTTAAATCCTTTTTTTTTTTTTTTTTGTTCGTTGTTTTGTTTTTAACTGCGAGAGACGACATCAGGAATGAAGAAAATTTCAAGACAAGCAAGACGCAGTGGATAAATCAAAAGCTGATCCTGTGCTGAAAAAAATCTATGAGAAACGATGCCAAAGAAAATTAAGAGAAAATACAGCGAGATGCATCAGTCATTTATATATGACTCAGAAAACGTTTCCTTTGATATGTTGGCGTTCAAGCTACTCAAATTGGTGAGTAACACATCTACTTCAATATGTATACTCTCTTAGCTGTAAAGCTAGTCACGAGAATAAGTCCATCTGGCGCTGTTGCTATTCCAGCAGGACTTGGTAACCGAGTGATAGTTTTACCTGTGAAGTGACCGTCTAAAGAAAACTGCTGAACTCGGTTATTGTTCATATCACATACAAGAAGATTATTGGAGCTGTCTACAAGCATACCATTCGGCCAGTTAAATTGTCCATCTTGATTTCCTCGTTTTCCAAACTTGTACAAGAAAGTTCCTGACTGATTGAAAACTTTAATACAGTTATTGTCTCCATCACCTACAAGAAACATGTTTTTGTAAGGAATGCAGCTTCTTGGATAATTGAGTTTCTCTGGGCCGCTGTCTCCAAACATGGTAATAGTCTCACCCTCTTGTGTCATGACCTGTACCCTATGATTGTCCTGCTCGGTTACAACAATACGGTGTTGATCATCCAGGCAAACATCAACCGGGTAGGAAAACTCTCCCTTTGCTTTACCATATTTTCCAAAGGTTTTTACAACAGTTCCCGTCTGGACATCTACTTGTTTTATTCTGTGATTCCATTGATCTGCGACCAGAATCTCGTTATCGTTTAAATATGTAACGCAGCATGGCTGGTGAAATCGTACGGCATTTCCTCCTTTGCTGCCAATTTTTCTTAAACAGTTGCCTTCTTTATCGAATATATAAACACAGTTTCCAGTCCAATCTGTTATAGCAATCTTCCCTGCCGTATTTACAGCAATTCCATATAGATTGTGAAGCTCGTCTCCTTGAAATAGCTTCAAGTTCAACACACCAACGACAACAAGTTCCCGTTCTTTGACTTGCATAGTAAAAGGGCAGTTCGGAAGTTTATCGTCGTTGATCTTCACTTCAATGTTATAGGCGCCCGGCACTTTTGGTGTAAAATTCATCTGGAATTTACCGTTTCCTTTCTCGCTAACAATCACATTTGTGACGTCTTCAGTAGGTTCAATGAGAACTTCAATTTGATTTTTAAGATCAGACAGGTTGCTTATCTCTCCCTCAGGTGTTCTGGCGCATAATATCAATTCTGCTGCTACACCAGCCTGAAGAATTTGATCCAGTCCTTTAAGAGTGCATTGACTTATATCAACTCTCTCGGTTACGATATCACCTAGTCTAAAGCCCTCCACAGAAGCCGCGGTAAATTTGATGAATGAGGTCTCGTGGTGTTTTGGCATCTCAATGTCACGAAGCTCTTGAAATCTGTGTTTGAGAGTTTCCTTGTTTTGCAAGATATCTAAGCTTAAACTTCTCTGTACCAGATTTTGTGTGAACTCCACCGCTTGGATCATTTGTTTGAGCAGTGACTCCGCTTTCTCCTTAGCCGAGTTGATTTTCTCGAGTCTCGTCGCGTGTGTCGTGTCCACGGATGCAATCGCCTCTCGCTCGCGCTCTCGAATCTTTGTGATCATTGTCTCGGCTGATTGCGTTATTCCACGTTTAGCGTTTGCGACATTGGTTTCCAGTTTGGAAATGGTTTCATCAAATTTACGAATCACATCTTTCAAGGCTGTCTCCTTTTCTCTAGTCGCTGCAGCTTCTGCCATGATATTGCCTTTCTCGTTGTCAGCCGCTTTGTCGAGTAAAATAACTTCATGGTTTTGGTGGTCTGTGACTATACAAGCATGACAGACACAGGATTGACAAGCAAGGCAGAAAAATCTTGTGATCTCTCGCTCGTGGTACTGTTCAGAGCAAAAGGGCTGTCGCTTCAACAAGGCTTCGTAGTCTTGAGTTTGAAATTCTTTGACGGCCATGACTTTGTGTCCCTCGAATGCAACCCGCATAACTTCATGCGCGCTTAAACAGTCGGGGCACATAAATCTTGCGCAATCAAAACAATAATGAACATCAGAACTTCTTTTCTTACAGTTGCCACAAGTTATCCTACTTCCATCGCCACTCTGTCGAACAGCAAGAAGACTCAACAAACTGTTGTGGAAAAAACTGGTCGGCAAAGTGTCGAAACGATTTCCTTTGGGCAGATCGATTTGCGCTTGACACTCTGGACAAAGGAACTTTCCTTGTCTGTGGCTGGCTCTTGCATGATTCTCCAAACACTGACAGCAAAATGTGTGTAGACATGAAATAGTTTTGGGTTGGTTGTAGGTATCGAGACAAATCGAACATTCAAGATGTTTCTTGAGACTTTTCAAGAGGGACTCCATGGTAAACGTTTTCTAAAGTTGCTTGTGAAACACACACCCTGCAATTAGAGCTATTGTTTGTGATTCCGAGAAAAACAGGCAGTTTGATTTCGTCTATATATATCTGACTTTTCTAACCTAAAGCCGAGTTAATTACAAAATGTTTAATACGGATTGGTGCTCAGTCACGTAAAACGTTTTTCTCGAAGAGTTGTTTTGATTTTATGTCGATCAAGAATTGTATGATGCATGTAAAATATGGACTCACTACCGGGCTGGGTACACAAGTAAGTCTGACTGGAGAAGAGGTGTCTATTCCAGGTCTTCAAATGTGGTCCATATTGGAAAAATTGCGTTGCAAAAACATCACGTTGTAAAAATAGGCCAATTGTTAGGTTGGAAATTTATTAAATTTCAATAAGCCGTTTCTGAAAAGTTATTTCCTTGTCCGGCCGAAATATGAGTGGCCTAACCAACGTATTTTGCTAACCAAAGTTTTTGCGAATAACTTAAAATCACTGCTGATAATTTGAAATGTTTTTGCTTTCGGAATTTTACAACCCTTTCTGGAGAACGTTTCGAATATGAATTCCTAGTTATATTTCAGAAGTTCTGACATCTTAACCCCGGCCGTTGAGAGGCACATACCCGTATAGGTAACTACATCCACAGTATGCACTTTATTAGCTGGAGGTTTATTAGAATATAAAGTGTTCATGAAGAGGACGACACGCGTGGCTGAAGAAATTAGAACGCGCTTAAATTCTTGACTGAGTATTTGTGCAGCAAGTTTCCGTGCTATTAGTTAACGATTTAGAAAATCCTGAACTTTCACACAGTTTTAGTTGGTTTTCAATGGACCAAGCTAGGTTTGTACAAACTTATTTAGATTTCCTGTATACTGTATACTAACGAGCATCTCTTTTGTACAACAGGGAGGGAGGTACAATAAGCTCGCCCGAACATGTTTGCTTCTAGCAAAGAATCGCATCGCGCTAAAAGCCAGGTCATTTCCATAATTTGTCTTTGAAAAGACGCTTTTTTAATTAATTAAAAGTTCAACCCCGCAGGCAACACTCAATATCTCCTTTGTTTCAAGATGAACCTCCTACACAGACATTGTTTCAGCTCAACACGCGAGAAGAATTTGTAATGAAATTAAAAGAATAATACGACAAATGGCTTCAGGGTGTTTCTTTTTGTGTTTTGATGAAACAAAAATGCGTCGTATTCTGCAAACGTTTCCAATTGCTGGTTAACTAGACTAAAATGAAAGTGAAAACAAAGTTTTAACTCTTTACCTCCAGAGCCGAGAAGGTTCTTCTTGTACCCTAAAGTTTTCCCTTAGTTGGCGTCAATTTCCTTTGCTCCTCTCCCTTCGGAAAAAAAATAAAAAACATTGCATCCTTGTTTTATACATACAGAGAAATCGAAAAAAAAAAAAAATCATAATCATGGAATATAGAAACATTTATAAAAACAGCGCGAGGTTTACGTTCCCAACACGTTTTCCTTTTTTCACACCCTCCACCCGTTATCTCAGAGCGCGCACTTTCGTGCAAAGTTTTCTATTTGTTGCGAAAAGCATTTCTTTCTTTGATTACGTCAAAACACCTTTGCTTATTTTTGTCAACATGCGATCAGTAATCGTCTTTTCTCTTTTATTGTTCACTTCCTTTCTACCTATTATCGATGCAAGATATTGGATCCCGATGTACAAGAAGGAAACGCCCTGTAAGTTGGAAAAAATATTCGATAATTTCAAACATTTTAAGACATATTAAAAGATCATTGCAATTTTGTACTCAACTTAGATAGTTTCGAAAATAACTCCTGAAAAAATTCAGGCCTAACCAAAACCGGTGTAGTTCTCTTCCAACTGAGCAAACAAACTAACTGAAAGCATGAAGAAACTGCATATTTTTCAATGAAGCATATTAAATGACAGCTTGTTTATACTGTTTGCAGACTGCATGAAACATTTGCTGAGAAGCGAAGGTTTTCATCCGGGCCGACACACTGGGGTTTCGTCTGAGCATGACGACTTTGGAGACCGTCGTCGAGTTGTGAAAGATGGATATCCGTGGTGCACCTCTTCGGGAAATAGCTTTGAAGAATTGGGTAAAACTAGAAAAAATATACATATTTTCCTCTTTTTAAGGGTGCATGGCGGTATCGTTCAAAAAGGTAGCATAGGATTATTGTCGGCTTCGGTCTGGACTACTAATGGAGTAGTTGGCATTACCGTCGTGTAAACCTCGAATTCTGACGGATTAAACTATGACCTGCGATTATAGTTGAATTATAGTTTTGATATAATACATAGTTGCACCATTTCTATCCTCTTGCAACAGTTCAGGATGTCTTATTAGCTCAGTTACCCTTGTCACCCAAAATGTTGGCTAACAGCAAGCTGTTATCAAGCTGTCAGGGTAACGTGACAAAATTTGAAGGGGAGGGGGATGGGGTGGGTAATCGATGATGCACTATGGCATGTTGTGTATCAGTTACAAGCTGGGTAGGGAGGAAGCCACATGTATGCTTCTAGTCACTTCACACTACAGAAATTAGAGATATAATGTAGATTCCAAGGCTGACAAGCCATTATAAAAGTTTGCGGTAAAGTCAGTATCAGGCGAAAGTGTCTCTGATGCTGTTGGAGATTATACCACTTTCCATCTATCCAAAAGAGACTTGCTGATTTCTATCTAGAATAACGCTAAAGAGTGGACTTCACATTTTGAAATTAAAATTATTAAAATTAATTTGGTTAAATTTGTGAATTCTTATCCTTCAGGCTGAACAAGAACTCCAACAACTTTAACAAGCACAGACAGCAGCCTACCAACAGCAGTCAGAACAACAACAACAACAACAAATGCAGCAGCCGAGCATATCTGCAGCACAACCTGTAGCCACACAGTTAAATAAATAGTACATATATATCTTAATTGGCCACTCCCCCATGGGGCTTTCCGGGGCCAGTGGAAACAAATGATGAAACAAATAATGCAAATGAACATAACATGGTTAGAAATCCCAACTGCCAGGAGGTAGACCAGTTGGATATTTACAAACGTGGCCGAGGAGTTGAACTAGGGTCTACCGAGAAACAGCTCTAGCTTAGCATACTATTTGCGACAGTCCCTTTCACGCTCGCTGAATAAGAGATGGAGAAATACTCCGCGCCCAGATATTAAACGTTTAGTAAAGACCCGAAACAATAGCCGATACTCAAAAGCGAAACCCAAAACTTAAACAGCAAATCCTAGCCACCCAAAACTTAAGACAAAGAGCTATACAATTGTAAGGGAAGAGGGTGTGAATAAAATATCCAAAAGGTGCTAAAGCTAGTCCTTGAGTGGTAAAGCAGGATACTGAAAATACTAGGGATAAAGGCAAACGATAAAGGAGAAACAAAAAGGTGCAGAAGAATTTAAACCGCCTTTCAGGCTAGCATGGGAAGAGGAGAAACGATGCAACAGCATGTGCCCAAGGTAATTGCACAATTACAAGAACGTAGGTGCACAAACTAAAAGCAAAACAAGGCGAACATATTACTGAATGGTACAAACCAAGGAAAAAGCGAGTAACAATTACACCGAGCCAAAGGAATAGTATTTCACAAGCTCGGCATTTGCGAGGCAAAGCAACCTCGGAAAAAACATCACTGAAGAACACAAAACATATTTGATGAAGCATGAAACTTAAGGGAGCCGAGGGAATAGCACTGCACCAAGTGCCCGATATTTGTGAGGCAAAGCACGCATACAAAAACATTACTGAATATAACAAAGCGTACAAAGTAAAGGGAGCCGAGGGAATAGCACTGCACAAACGAGACGTTTGTGAGGCAAAGCACGCATACAAAAACCGGCATTACTGAATATAACAAAGCTTCCAAACTAAAAGGAGCCGAGGGAATAGCACTGCACAAACCAGATGTTTGTGAGGCAAAACACGCATACAAAAACATCCTTGAATTTTACAGAAGCTGCAAACTAGAAGGGAGTCGAGGGAAAGGCGCTGCACAAGCCCAATGTTTGTGAGTCAAAGCACGCATAAAATAATGTGAGCCAGTACTGCAACTTCACAGTAAAAGCGTGAAAATACTTAAAGGGCGTACTGCAAGGGAAAACCATGGATAAAATTCAAGCAATTGCGACGGAATAAGGGACTATACTCGCGCAAAAGCAAGTTCGTAAACGACTAAAAGCAACAAGCCACAAGAAAAAGTTATGTTGTACCAGTAAGGGTGCCGGATTTGGTTTCCATAAACTGGACCTGTACGCGTTTAGTTCAGTTGAAGGAATCAGGAACTGTGCAAGCAGCATGGACAAGAACTTGATCATCCGGCATATGATACAACAAGTGAAGTTACGAGGCGAAGGATTCTTACGCGAACTGGGCTGAAAGGAGATGCAGAGCTCTTATTTATACCCGCTTAATAAGGGACTGGCGCGAATAGTGGTCAGCGCGGGACTTAAAATTAATCCGCGACCTCGGGATTTCAAGTCCGGCGCCCTAACCACTCGGCCACGCGCCCTCCAATAATTTAATAACATGATACCTGTTAAGAAATGTTGTACTTGTTATGTTTATACTTTAATTAAAGTGCATCTGGAATGGAATTTTAAGTTGCCTAAACCTGAACAAATGCACATTTTGCATTTCGCATACTTGGGCAAAAGAAAAAGAAAGAATATTGAAGAAGTTTTAAATAAAATAAGAAAAAAAAATTAAAAAAATAAGGCTGTTACTTCATTTGTTTTTCCTTGCAAAAATAAATACTCTAGTTAAATAAGAACGAGTGATAAATGTAAAATAGTTTTACAGACATCAGTGAAACACTCAAAAGGGGAAGAGGTTCGTAGAAAAGACATAAATGTACTTTAGTATATAAATGTCTAAATAATCTAGTACCTAAATATTTGAGTGACTATTTCACAAGAAATCATAATGTGCATGCATAGCTACAATACTCGCAGAAGAACAGATTTGTACCTGCCCAAACCCAAACTTAGCCTTGCAAAACGAACTTTTAGATATACGGGCTCAGCGTTTTTTAACCAGATCATTCAAAACGCCGAGTCACTTTCTTCTTTCAAAGTTCTAGTTGACCCCTACAATTTTTAAATTTTATAGACACTAGATTTTTATAAATTATTGCATGCTTGTTTATACTCTATACTTTTAATTATTACTTGTGTTTTTAAATTTATATCCACCCACCTCTAACAGCACAGTCTGATGATCGCTTCGTGCGTGAAACTCGAGTAACTGTCCGTACGGTCTCTATCTTTAATTATGGTATTCCGCTCTGCATGTATTTGCATCGAGCACTTCTACGATAGTAAGAAACCTTTTACATTTTTCTTTATCTTACTTTTTTTAAACTTTATCTTGTATTTTTAAATTATCACGATGTCTTGTATTTTTAGTTATTATATTTTTAGTCCAGGGTTCCTCTGGAGATCAGCCTTGTTACTGAATGGGCCATCCTGGTTAATAAAGTTTACCTTCACCTTTACGATAATCTCCAATAAAAACATTTGCTTACTTTTACATGGAATGCTACGGCGTAACAAGATACAACAAGAACTCTATCATCTCTCTTGATGCAGGAAAAGGCTCAAATCATCTTACAAAATTGCACATCAAATATAACAACACCAGACAATAAAATAACAAAAATCACAATTTTAATCAACCATTCAAACGGTAAATCAATCAAGAAAATTAGAGCGGGTAAAAAGGAGTAAATGTATGAAACGGAAACTACAACAAAATCAAGTCATTAAAAATTTACAATGAGATTAAAATAATGAAAAAATTCTTTCTAGTGATATCCAATGGACCTGACTTAAGTTCAAGTATCTGTATTATATTGAATCCGATTCAACTCTTCAAGCTTTACTGGCAGTCACCAGTAAATTGTCAAAAGCATAATAATAATAATAATAATAATAATAATAATAATAAAAATCCATTGTTATATAAAGGAAAAAGTTAAAACAAAACTAAGCAAAAGCTCTACAATAATAAATCACAAATTACAATGAAATCTAAACTTAAACGCTAGTAATGACTAAATGATACCAGTTCAATCCTCCGTATAAGATTTAAAAAGATATGAAAAACTAGCAGCATTACTGGCATTCGACAGCAACTTGCTTAATATGTTGCTGATAACCGAGGAAAAGGCAGCTTCGACAGTTTGAAGCCCATTCCTCCCCCTTCCCTCCCTTCAAACAGCTACATTTGTCTCCTAGAAGACTATTTACACGTGACAAAAAAAGCCTAAGGACCAAAGTGTACTTTTTCTTGTTTGTTTGTTTCCTTGCTTTTTTTTTTTTTTTAAGAAGCCTCTTCCAGGCATTCAGTTAGTTGGGACAGAGAGCGAAAAAAGGATCCACGGTTTTCCGCGCTGTGGCACCCCAACTGACAAAACGTATGGAAGAGATTATTTTTTTCTTGCAGAGGGAAGCTGTTTAGCCGAAAAATCATCGAGAATACTAAAAACTCCGTCATGAATTGAAACGATTGTTAGACTTGCTCTTGCTCAGAGAGAGCACATCAATCCGTCGTCCTTTTTCATTGTAATAGCGATATTAGCATTTTTGTGGAAACGCATCAAATGGAAAAATACCCATTTAAATCTCACACTCTAAAAATATTAAAGAGAAAGAACATTTATGGTTTGTTTGTTTCTTTTCTTGTTGTTGTTGTTGTTGTTGTTGTTGTTGTTGTTGTTGTTGAAAGCGATCGAAAGATGAGATTAGGAATGAAAAAGTTTTTCACCAGACCGGATGAGTGAAAACTTGATGCTTGCTGAGAAATCTTTGACAAACTATAGATGCGAAAGAAAATTAAGATTTTTAAGTGAAAAATACAGCGACATGCGTCAACCAGTCGTGCTATTTATCCCACAGAAAACTTCTTTCGTTTATGAAGGCGTTTAAGCTACTCATACTGATGAGTAAATCATCTACTTCAATATGTAGACTTTCTTAGCTGCGCTAGCCACGAGAATACGTTCATCTGGCGCTGTTGCTATTCCAATAGGACGTGGTAAATCAGTGATAGTTTTGCCTGTTAAGCGACCGTCTAAAGAAAACTGCTGAACTCGGTGATTGTTAATATCACATACAAGAAGATTATTGGAGCTCTCTAGAAACATACCATGCGGCAATTTAAATTGTCCACCTTGATTTCCTTGTTTTCCAAACTTATACAAGAAAGTTTCTGACTGATTGAAAACTTTAATACAGTTATTGCCTCCATCAGCTACAAGAAACATGTTTTTGTAAGGAATGCAACTTCTTGGATAATTGAGTTTCTCTGGGCCGCTGTCTCTAAACATTGTAATAGTCTCACCCTCTTGTGTCATGACCTGTATCTTAGGATTGTCGAGCTCGGTCACAACAATGCGGTGTTGATTATCCAGGCAAACATCAAGCGGCTGGGAAAACTCTCCCTTTCCTTCACCATATTTTCCAAAGCTTTTCGTAACAGTTCCTGTCTGGACATTTACTTGTTGTATTCTATGATTCCCTTGATCTGCAACCAGAATCTCGTTATCATTTAAATATGTAACGCCGCATGGGCGGTCAAATTGTCTGGCATTTCGTCCTTAGCTGCCAATTTTTCTTAAACAGGTGCCTTCTTTATCAAATATGTAAACAGAGTGTCCTTTGTAATCTGTTAGAGCAATCTTCCCTGTCGTATTTACAGCAATTCTAGCTGGCGCGTGAAGCTCATCTCGTTTGAATAACTTTAAGTTTAAATCACTGACTACAACAAGTTCGCGTTCTTTGACTTGCGTAGTAAAAGGGCAGTTCGGAAGTTTATCGCCGTTGATCTTCACTTTAATGTTATAGGAGCCCGGCACTTTTGGTGTAAAATTCACCTTAAATTTACCGTTTCCTTTCTCGCTAAAAATCACATTTGTGACGTCTTTAGTAGGTTCAATGAGAACTTCAATTTGATTTTTAAGATCAGGCTGGTTGCTTATCTCTCGCTCAGGTGTTTTGGGGCATAATATCAATTCTGCTGCTACACCAGCCTGAAGAATTTGATCCAGTCCTTCCACAGTGCATTGACTCACATCAATTCCCTCGGTTGCGATATCGCCCAGTCTCAAGCCCTTCACGGAAGCCGCGGTAAATTTGATGAATGAGGTGTTTTGGCATCTCAATGTCACGAAGCTCTTGAAATCTATGTTTGAGAGTTTCCTTGTTTTGCATGATATGTGAGCTTGAGCTTCTCTGTACCAGATTTTGTGCAAACGCAACCGCTTGGATCATTTGTTTGAGCAGTGATTCCGCTTCCTTCTTAACCGAATTAATTTTCTTGAGTCTCGTCGCGTGTGTTGTGTCCACGGAAGCAATCGCCTCTCGCTCGCGCTCTCGAATCTTTGCGATCATTGTCTCGGCTGATTGCGAGATTCCACGTTTAGCGATTGCGACATTAGTTTCCAGCTTGGAAATGGTTTCATCAAATTTTCGAATCACATCCTTCAAGGCTGTCTCGTTTTGTCTAGTCGCTGCAGCTTCTGCCATGATATTGCCTTTCTCGTTGTCAGCTGCTTTGTCGAGTAAAATAACTTTGTGGTTTTGGTGGTCTGTGACTATGCAAGCATGACAGACACAGGATTGACAAGAAAGGCAGAAAAATCTTGTGATCTCCCGTTCGTGGTACTGTTCAGAGCAAAAGGGCTGTCGCTTCAACAAGGCTTCGTAGTCTTGAGTTTGAAATTCTTTCACGGCCATGACTTTGTGTCCCTCGAATGCAGCCCGCATAACGTCATGCGCGTTTAAACAGTCGGGGCACATAAATCTTGCGCAATCAAAACAATAATGAACATCGGAGCTTCTTTTCTTACAGTTGCCACAAGTTATGCTACTTCCATCGCCACTCTGTCGGACAGCAAGGAGACTCAACAAACTATTGTGGAAAAAACTGGTCGGCAAACTGTCAAAACGATTTTCTTTGGGCAGATCGATTTGTGCTTGACACTCTGGACAACGGAACTTTCCTTGTTTGTGGCTGGCTCTTGCATGATTCTCCAAACACTGACAGCAAAATGTGTGTAGACATGGTATAGTTTTGGGTTGGTTGTAGGTATCGAGACAAATCGAACAAGTAACTTGTTGCTTGAGATTTCTCAAGAGGGACCCCATGACGAACGTTTCCTAGGGAGACTGCTCGTGAAACACATACCCTGTTAGAGCTTTTGTTTGTGATTTCGACAAAAGCAGAGGTAATTTCGTCTGTAAAGCTGACTTTTCTGTTTCTAAAGCCAAAATGATTTAAGAACTGTATCACGCAAGACGTTTCTTTATCAGGAAGATTTGTTTGCGCCAGATTTTAACTCTTTTTCAGAATTAAGTTAGGAATAGTTGCCACTAAAAGTACCCCGCTGTTAGAATTGGTCCTACTTTAAGTCTTTTGTAGTAAAGGCTGTTAAAATTGGACTTACTTGAATTTTAAAATATCTTGTGTAGTAAACGCGTTCGATAGCGTGCGTATTGTGTTGATGACATCGTGAGTAAGATGATGTCACAAGGTGAGTTTGCGTGAACTCACACTATTCCACAGCTCACTGTGTTTTTTGTTTTTTTTTTAATCACAGTCACGTTATCTTGTTTTCTAACACAGGTAACTTAATATTATCCTGGTTTTTCCCATTGCACCTCATGCAAATTGTATTTGAATTTTATCCGTAACATTGTTGTATCACGCTAGACGTTTTAATCTGTAAGAGAAGGTTTATTTTTGCATGATTTCATAATTGAGTCGTAAACAAGAAATCATGGTTTCCACGAATGCGTGATAACGTGAGAGTTGCGTTGATGATAATGACGACACAAGGTGAGTTTGCGTGACGCCAGGTACAACATAAACAACATAAACCATTGTTGCCGGTATTTTTAATCATGAGCGAATTCAAGGGGCGGGAAACCTGTTACAAGGACGAGGAAGCCTGTAGCCGCGCACAGTGTTTGGGAAGAAGTGGTTTGGTTTTGCACTAAATTGGCTGAAAAAAATAGGACTCTCGCTATTATTGTTTTTGTCGACCAAAAATTGATATTCTCATTAGTTAAATAAGGACGAGGGATACGTGTTAAATACTTTTACAGACATAAGTCAAATTTGAGGCAATTTCTTTTGACTCCGCGGAATTATATTACAGGTAATGCAATATTTATATCAAGTTTTGGAAAGATAGATTAAGCATCATGCCATACATTTTCATTTCCGCAAACACGCCAAAGGAACACTCAAAAGGGGAGGAGGTTCCTGGAAACTACCATAACCTCCAATAAAAAGACTTTCGTATTTCACATGAAATGCTACAGTGTAACAAGATACAACAAGACTCTATGAGTCTTGATACAAGAAAAGGTTCAAGTCATCTTACAAAATTGCACATCAAATATAACAACACGTGACATTATGATAACG